>NC_057730.1:34107104-34273906 GCF_004010195.1 Chiloscyllium plagiosum
ATTAGCCAGCAGGAGTTTAAAAGTAGTCATCTCCAGACTACCCATGGTACCATGTGACAGCAACTATACTCTTTGATTTTCAGGGGCTCCTTTTCCATTCTCACCACCATATTTATTAGATAATGCAGTCACATAGAATTATTGGGTTCTGTGTTCACGTTGACATAAAGGGTCTTTGGACTTGCAAAAATAACATAATTAAAAGAATTTATTAATATCCTCAATAATTATCAACTTTCTATTAAACTTAAAGCCAAAACACAAAAGAAAAGTATTTATCTTAATGACCTCCTCCTGCTCCTAAGTGTAATGTTTCTATGTTCATGTATTTTGAGACAACACAGTATTTGGATTTGGATTGTGCACCAATCTAAGTTCATAGAAGTTTCTTTTGGGTAATCCAAGATGGAGGACAGGAAAAATTTCTGGCTGTAAGAGCTGCTCCTTTGTTGAGGTATTTTAGGTGCTGGAGGTGATTTCCACAAATTCCAGGAGCAGCAATTACTGTTTTATATCCTGTGGCATTGTTTTGGAACTTTGGGAAAAAAAATCAAAACAAAAGCAGTTTCAAAAGGGAGAAGAAAAGAACAAAGGAAGCACATGGTAAGGTCAGTGCAGGAGGGAAAGAGAGAAGGAAACTGATACTGCCATTGCTGTTTGAATTCATGTATTGCTGGATATTGGAGTATGTCTGGGAAAATTAGCAAACAGTGACATTCACAACTGATCTTGGAGGAACTGTTTGGGTGAAGTTCACAGCACAGAAGCAGATAAGTGTGTTGTTTTGAGTGGCCTACAGAAAGTCTGCAGTAGTGAGTAGAGTGGGTTCTTTCTTGATTACAGGTTTTTGGAGCTATGTCTCTTGATTAAACTTCAAATATAAGCCATAACTATTCATTTAACCTGGCGCAGTGTTTATAGAGGAATAGGACAGTGTCAATTTCTGGGTCTGTAGATTGTGAAGGAGCAAAAATGGCCTTTAGTAGTGCTTCTTGTTAGATGTGGGAGTTTAAAGAGGGTTTAAGGGTTACTGCAGATTATATCTGCAATAAATGCTGTTGGTTGCGAATCTTGTTGGATCGAATGGACCAGTTGGAGAGATAGTTAGAAGCAATGAGGAATTTGCAACAGCAACAGTATGTGATGGATGACAGTTATAGGAAGGGGGGAAAGTCTCAGATACAGTCACGTAGATGGGTTAACTCCAGGAAGGGTAAGAGAGGTCGGCAGCTAGTGCAGGAGTCTTTTGTGGATATACCCATTTCAAACAGGTATGTTGTTTTGGAAAATGTAGGGGGTGATGGACTCTCAGGGGAACATAGCACGAACAGCCAAGTTTCTGGTATTGAGACTGGCTCTAATGCAACGAGGGGTACATCGGGTTCCAAGAGATCAATTGTGTTAGGGGATTCTCTACTCTGCGGTACAGACAGACCTTTCTGTGGCCAGCAGCGAAAAAGCAGAATGGTGTGTTGTTTCCCTGATGCCAGGATCAAGGATGTCTCAGAGAGGGGGCAGAGGGGGAGAGGGGTCAACAAGAGGTCATTGTCCACATTGGAACCAACAACATAGGAAGGGAAAAGATTGAGATTCTGAAAGGAGATTACAGAGAGTTAGGCAGGAATTTAAAAAGGTGGCCCTCGAGAGTAGTAATATCTGAATTACTCCCGGTGCTACGAGCTAGTGAGGGCAGGAATAGGAGGATAGAGCAGATGAATGCATGGCTGAGGAGCTGGTGTATGGGAGAAGGATTCACAATTTTGGATCATTGGAATCTCTTTTGTGGTAGAAGTGACCTGTACAAGAAGAACGGATTGCACCTAAATTGGAAGGGGCCTAATATACTGGCAGGGAAATTTGCTAGAGCTGCTCAGGAGGATTTATACTAGTAAGGTGGGGGCGCGGAGGGGGGGTGGAGGGGGGGCGGTGCGACCCAGGGGGATACTGAGGAACAAGGTCGTCCTGATATGGTACAGTTGAGAACAGAAACACGTCAGTCAGGGCAGGCAGGAGCAAGGTAGGACTAATAAATTAAACTGCATTTATTTCAATGCAAGGGGCCTAACAGGGAAGGCTGATGAACTCAAGGCATGGTTAGGAACATGGGACTGGTATATCATAGCCATTGCAGAAACATGGCTCAGGGATGGGCAGGACTGGCAGCTTAATGTTCCAGGATACAAATGCTACAGGAAGGATAGGAAGGGAGGCAAGAGAGGAGGAGGAATGATGTTTTTGACAAGGGATAGCATGACAGCTGTGCTGAGGGAGGATATTCCTGGAAATACAGCCAGGGAAGTTATTTGGGTGGAACTGAGAAATAAGAAAGGGATGATCACTTTAGCGGGATTGTATTATAGACCCCCCAATAGTCAGAGGGAAATTGAGAAGCAAACTTGTAAGGAAATCTCAGCTATCTGTAAGAATAATAGGGTGGTTATGGTAGGGGATTTTAACTTTCCAAACATCGACTGGGACTGCCATAGTGTTAAGGGTTTAGATGGAGAGGAATTTGTTAAGTGTGTACAAGAAAATCTTCTGATTCAGTATGTGGATGTACCTACTAGAGAAGATGCAAAACTTGACCTACTCTTGGGAAATCAGGCAGGGCAGGTGACTGAGGTGACAGTGGGGGAGTACTTTGGGGTCAGCGATCATAATTCCATTAGATTTAAAATAGTGATGGAAAAGGATAGACCAGATCTAAAAGTTGAAGTTATAAATTGGAGAAAGGTCAATTTTGACGGTATTAGGCAAGAACTTTTGAAAGCTGATTGGGGGCAGATGTTCGCAGGTAAAGGGATGGCTGGAAAATGGGAAGCCTTCAGAAATGAGATAACAAGAATCCAGAGAAAGTATATTCCTGTCAGGGTGAAAGGAAAGGCTGGTAGGTGTAGGGAATGCTGGACGACTAAAGAAATTGAGAGTTTGATTAAGAAAAAGAAGGAAGCATATGTAAGGTATAGACAGGGTAGATCGAGTGAATCCTTAGAAGAGTGTAAAGGCAGTAGGAGTATACTTAAGAGGGAAATCAGGAGGGCAAAAAGGGGACATGAGATAGCTTTGGCAAATAGAATTAAGGAGAATCCAAAGAGTTTTTACAAAGACATTAAGGACAAAAGGGTAACTAGAGAGAGAATAGGGCTCGTCAAAGATGAGCAAGTATTTCGCATCAGTATTTACTGTGGAAAAGAATATGGAAGATATAGACTGTAGGGAAATAGATGGTGACATCTTGCAAAACGTCCATATTACAGAAGAGGAAGTGCTGGATGTCTTGAAACGCATAAAGATGAATAAATCCCCAGGACCTGATCAGGTGTATCCTAGAACTCTGTGGGAAGCTAGAGAAGTGATTGCTGGGATATTTGTATCATCGATAGTCACAGGTGAGGTGCTGGAAGACTGGAGGTTGGCTAACGTGGTGCCACTGTTTAAGAAGGGCGGTAAGGACAAGCCAGGGAACTATAGACCGGGGAGCCTGACCTCAGTGGTGGGCAAGTTGTTGGAGAATATCCTGAGGGACAGGATGTACATGTATTTGGAAAGACAAGGACTGATTAGGAATAGACAAACATGGCTTTGTGCATGGGAAATCATGTCTCACAAATGTGATTGAGTTTTTTGAAGTAACAAAGAAGATTGATGAGGGCAGAGCAGTAGATGTGATCTATATGGACTTCAGTAAGGCATTCGACTAGGTTCCCCATGGGAGACTGATTAGCAAGCTTAGATCTCACGGAATACAGGGAGAACTAGCCATTTGGATACAGAACTGGCTCAAAGGTAGAAGACAGAGGGTGGTGGTGGAGGGTTGTTTTTCAGACTAGAGGCCTGTGACCAGTGGAGGGCCACAAGGATCGGTGCTGAGTCCTCTACTTTTTGTCATTTGCATAAATGATTTGGATGCGAGCATAAGAGGTACAGTTAGTAAGTTTGTAGATGACACCAAAATTGGAGGTGTAGTGGACAGTGAGGAGGGTTACCTCAGATTACAACAGGATCTTGACCAGATGGGTCAATGGGTTGAGAAGTCGCAGATGGAGTTTAATTCAGATAAATGCGAGGTGCTGCATTTTGGGAAAGCAAATCTTAGCAGGACTTATACACTTAACGATAAGGTCCTAGGGAGTGTTGCTGAACAAGGAGACCATGGAGTGCAGATTCATAGCTCCTTGAAAGTGGAGTCACAGGCAGATAGGATAGTGAAGAAGTCGTTTGGTATGCTTTCCTTTATTGGTCAGAATATTGAGTACAGGAGTTGGGAGGTCATGTTGCAGCTGAATGGGACATTGGTTAGACCACTGTTGGAATATTGCGTACAATTCTGGTCTCCTTCCAACCAGAAAGATGTTGTGAAACATCTTTGTTTAAGGGTGTTGTAAGGGTTCGAAAAAGATTTTCAAGGATGTTGCCAGGGTTGGAGGATTTGAGCAAGAGGCTGAACAGGCTGGGGCTGTTTTCCCTGGAGCTTCGGAGGCTGAGGGGTGACTTTATAGAGGTTTACAAAATTATGAGCGCCATGGGTAAATAGACAAAGTATTTTCCCTGGGGTCAGGAAGTCCAGAACTAGAGGGCATAGGTTTAGGGTGTGAGGGGAAAGATATAAAAGAGACCTAAGGGGCAACCTTTTCACACAGAGGGTGGTACATGTATGGAATGAGCTGCCAGAGGAAGTGGTGGAGGCTGGTACAATTGCAACATTTAAGAGGCATTTGGATGTGTATATGAATAGGAAGGGTTTGGAGAGATATGAGCCGGGTGCTGGCAGGTGGGACTAGATTGGGTTGGGATATCTGGTTGGCATGGACGGGCTGGACGAAGGGTCTGTTTCCATGCTGTACATCTCTATGACTCTATGACTTCAAAATACTTCTATGACCAGGTGAGATGGAGTGAATTATCTCCTCTTTTTTCAATCTCTTCAGTTGGTCATAGCCAATGTTTACAATTCTCTTCTCATATGGACTATACCTCTCTGTCATAAAAATGGGGTAATCCAATGTCTATTGTAACAGGTAGGAACCAGTTCCTACATTTTCCTGAGTGAAAGAAAGAGCAATTTTCCTATCTGTTAATGTTGAGAAACATGGTAAAGATAAGATGTCAAACGTGTGTACACAAACTTAAGAAAGGATAGTGTTGAATACAAAACGAAAAGATGAAAAGCTCTAGGGTGTCCCTGAGATGTGAATGTTTTAACCTGAGACCACTGTTGTTTAACTCGTGTTTTGAGTGAACTGCAGCAGTGACTATGTCAGTTCTCCCTTGGGTTGCTCGTTTTAATCAGTTCTGTCACATCGCACTTCTTCTTGAGAGACTGGGAGCGTACTTTCTCCAGTTGGTTCCAGTTGCACTCGAAAATCCATTTGCTCTCCTCAACCAAAAACACCCACCTCTACCTGGACCCCTCCTTTCTCACCTTTTACCTGCACTTGACCTGTTCATTGAGAACTGTCAGCATGACCTTGGCCGTGTCAATTTCTCTGAACATCCCCTTATCCATTCAACCCCCTACCCTCTAAATTGACTGTTCTCTGTGCTCTCAGCTCCAACCCTGGCTTGTAATGAACCTTGCTGATGAGGGTGGTGCTGTTGTTGGTGGCTAATGTACTGACCTTGACATTGTGGAGGCTGAACGCCAACTCCCAGATACCTCCTCCTATCTCCCCCTGGTCTGTGACCCTACTATGCATCTATTCTGAAGATGCCAATTTTGACTGGTGGCCTCTGAAATGTCCACCTTTTTCCACTAATGAGGATTTCCCACCATCGTATTTGACAGGGCCCTCAGCCAGGTCTAATCCATCTGCTGCATTCTGGCCTTCACCCCCGTCTTCCCTCTCTTCCCTCCCACAATAGTGATAGAGTCTCCCTTGTTGTCACCTACCATCCCACTAGCATCCATTTCTGAAAAATCATCAGCCATCTCCAGTGGGATCTCTCCACCAGATACATATTCCCCTCCCCCAGCTTGTCAACCTTCCACAGGGACCGTTCGCTTGAGGCCACTGATTCACTCCTCCTTCGCTCCCAACGACCTTCCCTCACCACCTCCCGGCACCTTCCCTTGCAATCTCAGAAGA
This sequence comes from Chiloscyllium plagiosum, assembly GCF_004010195.1. NCBI lineage: Eukaryota > Metazoa > Chordata > Chondrichthyes > Orectolobiformes > Hemiscylliidae > Chiloscyllium > Chiloscyllium plagiosum. The sequence goes on from NC_057730.1 coordinate 34,113,191, forward strand.
TGTTACATCAACCCGTTTACTTTCTCCCTCCTCACTATCCAAGGCCCCAGATACACTCTCCAGGTAGAGCAGCAATTTACCCGAATTTCACTCAATCTAGTCTACTGTATTCATTGCTCAGAATGTGGTCTACTGTACACTGGGGAGACAAAATGAAGATTGGGTGACCGCTTTGCAAAACACCCTTGTTCTATCTGCAAAAATGACCCTGAGCTTCCAGGTGCTTGCCATTTCAATACTCCAATGTGTTCCTCGGCAGACATCTCTCTCTCTCAGGCATGCTGCAGTGCTCCAGTGAAGCTCAGCAAAACTGGAAGAACAACACCTCATTTTCCACTTGGGAACTCTGCAACTTCTGGACTCAATACTGAATTCAACAATTTTAGGGCCTGAGCACTATCTCCTTACCCCAGCCCCCACACACCAGGCCTTGTCATCACACGGGCTGCTACCACAAACTGCCCATTGTCAGGAACTAATGGTTCCCATTTGCAGTTATTTATTCTCCCAGGCTGATCTTTACCCATTCCTTTCTCTGTCCAGCTGTTCTCTCTCTCTGGGATCCATCTCCATCTATCATTTACTCCTTCCCCCTGCCCCTGTCCTTTCCTTATAATAAAAAAATAACTTTCTCATAATTACTTAGTTCTGAGAAAGGATCACTGGACCCAAAACATTAGCTATGATTTTTCTCCACAGATGCTACCAGACCTGCTGTGTTTTTCCAGCAATTCAGTTTGTGTTTGATTTCCAGAATCCACAGTTCTTTGGCTTTTTTTGTTCATCTTTTATAGAATTTCGCAGATTTACAATATGGACAAGAAGACACAAAATCTGTGGATCAGAGTCCAAATCAAAAGGACTGGAATGAAGTGACTTTATCATGATTGCGCCTTTTGGTAATCAGTGATGACATTGTGCTGCTGTTGACTGCAGTTATCTTCAATTTGGCATCTGGTCAGTTGGACCTACATCTTGGTCTTGAGATTTTTTTTCTTTCTACAATGTCTTTGAGCGTTATTACTTTGCCCACATACAGACAGGCAGTCAGAGAGAGAAAGATTTTGACTTGCTGACAGGTTTGACAGTCTTAGTCCCAACTGCCCTCTTTCATTTCAGTGCTGTAAAAAAACGCCACTGACAACAGATTCAAAATCAAATTGCTGAGCAGATACTATTTTTACCAAATGCATCTGGTACCAGTACAAAAGCAGCAAATCTGGTTCCAGAAAAGGGACAACTACACAGTTCCACTTTTCCTTCAAGCTGCAAAACGAAATAAATGATCGCCCAAAATTCCATTTTCCAGTTTATATTTCCAAATAAAATATGAGTAATCCTTACACTAGTTATTTCTATATTTATACAATTTTCACTTTACTATATTTGATATGACATTAGATCAGTCTTTTAAGCGAAAAATCCATAGAGGAAGACAGCAGCACTCAAACAGACGATTAAATTAGCATTAACAAAGTTGCGTATGTGACGGTTTTCAATGAACCTGTTAGTGTTGTCCAAAGCTTCGCTTGTTGGAGAATTAACTGTTTCTTCCTTCTTATCCATCCCACAGAACCACAGCAGGAAGGAGATCAGCTTTGAACGTTTCTTCACTGATTCATCTGTGGGAGAGAGGGAGGGAGTCAAATATTATGATCCAGAATGCCCCAATGCATGTTGAGCATAAAATCAAAACTTTTGGGTATGGATCAGCGCTGAAGAACCAGTTTCTTCCATCCTGATTTGCTTGACAAGAAAATTACTTGCCGTATTGAACTTATGAAATGTCAAAAATAGTGTGGGATTCAGGCATGAGATTCCCACCACAATTATTTATCCTTGTCTTGGATGTAAGTTAGTAACCTGGTGCCCTGTGTGCTATTACAGAGATGTAAACACTGAGAGTTACTTACCCTCGGAGAGACTGGCATTGCTAACGCTACTGTCTTCCTCTAAATAAACCTCACCATCATCAGGTTGATCTGGGTGAGAGCAGAATCAGAGACAGAATTACCTCTCAGTTACAATCCTGTTGCATTGGCACCAAAACAATAATCCTTCTGGATTGCTTACCCTTTGATACGGTGATGCTTCCTGTGTTGCTGATATCCTCTCGATGCTGCTTACTCTCTTCAGGCTGTTTGGTTGTAGAATCCATTTCAGGTGCAGCTGGTGGAGAAGAAATACAATAGGTTGCTTCAGGATTCTACTGGTTATATGATGATACTTATAGTCTCTTCTTATACCTATCCCTCCTCTAATTGTCTTGATATCGGTAAGTATTAGTTGTCAATTTACAACTTCCGTCATCTGATTTTCATACCTGAGAACTTTCATGGACTAAAATGGTTTTAAAAAGGCAAACAGTCAGTTGACCACAGAATAAAGCAACGCAATGTGGAATAAATAAAATGATCTAAAGTGAAATTTTCGTTTTAGTTAAAGACATGCGTAACAGTCAACTCTGTCAGGTGTCAAAAAACTCACATCACCTGTGTTAAGTTACACTTGTATGAGAAGTTGCAAGTATTGGAAATGATAGGATTGCCTGCAAATATCCACCTCAAAATGATAAAAGAGCCAACCTTGGAAATACAAAACTGAAGCATATTTAAGTAGCTGCTCGGCAGAGCATTAAACAGAGAGGAAGAACTGGTAACTGGGAACAGACTGGGAACAGAAAGGCCTAAGTATCTCTCTCTCTGTCTCTGGTTCCTTCTCATCCTGTCGTAAACAGCATTCAGTGAAAAAAAGCAAAAAAAAAGTCTGAATTTTGTTTTTTTTTTGGCTAATCCCAAGTTGTGTCAAGTTTTTTTGAGGAGATTTCTGCTGCAATGCCAAACAAGTTCTATTGGGGTACTTAGCAAACTCACCTCATAAAACATGCCAAAGTAAGATCAGCTTCACTGGACTTTGCACCTGATTCTGCCACAAATTGTACCCTAAATCCACATTGCTCAGATTACCCCAGCCATTTATGAACAACTTAATCCCCTCAGATTTTGCTACCACTAAGGATACAAAGCAACCATTAAACAACTGTGGTCTCAGGTTAAAATTTAACACCTCTAGGACTCAGGATGTTAAAATTCCTCCTACGCTCCCTGTCTGTCCTACACACACTCTCTCCTTTTAAACATTATACCTGTGTTTGCGTTTGTGTGTGTGTGTAATGTTTGATATCACATTTTATTATTTTTCTCAGGATTCAGTGAAAAAAGCAAAAAATAACTCAATCAGAATTTTGGTTTTTTTTGGCTAATCCCAAGTTACGTCAAGTTTTTTTCAGATTTCTGCTGCAATTTCAAGCAGATTCTACTGGGGTACTTATCAAACTCACCTCATTAATTAAAAGAAAACAAAGAAATGTGCATGCTAGAAATATGAAACAAAAACAGATTTTTTTTTTCTTTCACACAAGAATACTTTGTAAATGTCTCCTTTATTTTGACTATTACTCCAGTGAACTGTGTTCACTGCAGGCGAAAAAGAAACATAATTGTTTGTTATGACTGACCAAGAGGTGTTGAAAAAGTGGGGTGCTGAATTATCTCTCTTCACTCGGTCATTCCCTCTTTTTTTTCTTTTACCATTTGGTTACTGTGAAGGTGAGTCACGGAACATGCTGGGTCATAATCCTGGAATTTTCTCCCTAATGCATCATAGTGAACCTACAGCACATGGACTGCAGTTGTTCCAGAAGGTAGCTTACCATCTCCTTCCCAAGGGCACCTTCTGAAAGAAGGCTCACTGGACCAAAAGCATTAACTGCTTTTTCTCCACAGGTGCTGCCTGACCTGCTGAGTTTTTTCCAGCAATTGTGTCGATGATTTCCAGCATCTGCAGTTCTTGTTTTTTTTAACCTTCTCAAGGGCAACGAGGCAATGAGCAATAAATGCTGGCTAGCCAGCAATGATACCACGAGTAAAAAAAAATAAGGCACCTTCTCAGAACTAAAACCAAAAACTCATTTACCTCTACTTTCGAATCTAAGTGCCCAAATAATAATGATATATTATAAACATTCACACTTTTGCTAATTTAAATGAGGTTAAGTAACTGCGGGAGGCAGAGTGACAGCAAACTGTTCAACCTGGCAAGTCAATGCACCATGAGCAAGGGCATAGATGTGTGTTGGTGTTTGCTAAAGACACTGCATTGATATCCCACATTAAAATTCATCTGCAGCAGCTTGTAAGTTGGTTCTCCTGTGCCTCCAAGGAGTGCAGATTGAATCAACATCAGAAAGAGCAAAGTTATTGGGCCACGACTCAGAGACTTCCACCAACATTGACAACCTCACTCTGCACTTCTTCATTGGCAGCTTCATATCAACAATTCCAGTTGCTGTATTCAGTGCCAGTATTGCCAGGGTTGCAGCTGGAAAAGCAAAGTTGAGACATTGAGTGCAGGCCAACAGCAAATTAAACAAAAGTAGAAACTCTGTGCATAGCAGGCTCATGTTCTCAGCATCCTCCTTTACAGCAGCAAGCATGGACAATTTATACAAGTCTAAGGGAGCAGCTGGACAGTTCTGCTGCCTCAAATGAATATTGGGCATGTCCTGGCCAGACAGATGCTGAATAAGGAAATACACTACTGTCCAGAGAACTCCAGCATGCTTCCACTCTCAGTCAGCATTGTCTGGGTCACGTGACCTGAACTGATGACACCTGCAACTCCAAAATCATGGTCAACAGTGAATTTGTTACCAATGCAAGGCCAGCACAGATTGCCCACAACGGCAGTCCAAGGATGTCTTCAATCCAAAGACTGAAGTTGATTTAAGTTGATTGGGATCAAAGTCATTGAATCAGAAGTCCTTGTTGCTGAATAACTATCGGGAGTTGAGCAGTCAGAAAGCACATGGAAAAAGCAAAGGACAAAAGGAACCAGCAAATGGCAGAGAAGTGAGGCTGTCAGAAGGAGTAAACATCACCTGTCCGCAGGTTAGTACACCTGCAGGTAGAGCTGACACATGAATCAGCTTTAAAAGCCATAACAGAGAATGTTCATAACAGAAAGGACATTCATGCTTGATGCAATTGTTTCCCATCACAGGCAGATACCATGAGCACTGCATTATCCATTGGTCAGACCAGTGAGAGAGCTATGCATCTCCAATAGACAAGGAGGTCTTTAAGAGATTTCCCAAATGACATATATTCTTCTCTTTCCTGCAATCTGCAAGGTACTAGACCATGACCCATCATGTAGCATTACATTAGATAGAAAAGCTTACCTTAGACTCACATTAAGTTGCCCTACTGTGATGATGCTGCTCCTTTAACAAGGTTAGATTGTCCTCGGTATTTTTTTAGAGGGGTTGTAAAACCATAGATTTTGAAATGTCAGGGGTTATCTACTTGAAGAAGCATTTAAGTTTTATGAAAAAACATTTGTACAATGAAAGGGGAGTGGCCAGTTGTCCCAGCTCACCTTTTCTCTGGCCTGGCTTTGTTTTAGCAAGTAGTTCAGAGCTGCTGGGTCAGTTGTTAGCTGGGAATCCAGTAGAAACAGCTCCATGGAAGAAGGGGTTCCACACTGAATCTCTCAGCTATCTTTGTCTCTCACTCTCTATCTCTGTCTCCTGTAAGACCCTGTGTTTGATTTTACCTTTTTTGCTGAAGGGTGTTTATGGGAATTGTTGCAGGAATTTGGAACAGCAGCATTAAGTTGGGATAGTTTGTGGAGTTTTCGGACAGGTTAGATTATTCTGTATTCTGTTCTCTTTTGTTAGTGTTTCATTCAGTACTCTGGAAATAAATTCTGTTTTGTTTAAAACCAAGGGGTGTGGACCAGCTGCATTACTCCTGGAATATCCACTTTACACCTGTTCAAAACAACTAGAAATGTTAGGGTCTGGGCTACCTTCTTGAAGTATTTGAGGGGGTCTGGCCTGGTCCACACATTTGGTAGTTGCTACACTCGTACATAATTGTATCTTGTCGCATTTATGTCGGACTTTGGTTCTGCCTCTAATATATTGTGTATCGTTGCAATGATCGCAGGGGCCTTGTCCCCATTGAAAGTGTGATTGCTCGGGTTAGCAGTTCCTTGGCATGTAGCTTACCTTCATCAAGCTGTTTTACCACAGAATCGGTTCTTTCAAAACGGGTGAACCAGGTCAAGCGACTAATCTAAAATGGGAGGAGAAAGATTACAGCACAATGTACTAAGATGATAATTTTGCTGTGTTCAATGTTGGCCAGACATTTCGATCAAGAACCCTGTTAATTTGATATATTAAGCAGTCTTTCCTCAGGTAAAATATATGAATAGCTGTTGGGATGATGGTGGTGTAGCAGTCACAACACTGGACACAAGATAATATTCTGGGGACATGATCTCAAATTCTAACAGATAGCTGGGCCAATGAATAAATCTGACGTTTGAAGGTAATCTCAGTAATGGTGACCATGAAACTAGTTTTTATTGAAGGCTATGATTGGTTAATTTTACATGGAGAAGGAAGTCTGTGAAGCCCACCTTGTGTCAATGGCAAGTCACCCTCCGTCCCTGGGCAGCCTAGATGTGACTCCAGATCCACACTAATATGCTCAACTCCTAACTGCCCTCTGAAACATCCTTAATTAAAGGACAGTGAAGGATAAATAACAAATGCTAGCCTTGCTAGGATGACCACATTCCCATGAAAGAAGAAATGTTAAAGTTCATGCACATTCAATGAGTCATTCCCAGTTACGATGTCTGCCTATTTCCACCTGTGAGAGTTGCTCACCTTGACTTGTGTAGCCATGCTCCAAAGTTCAGAGCCAGGAAGAAACTTTTGCAGTAGATTTGCCAGAGGCTTATTTCAGGTGTATTGAGTCCAGTCCAAGTTGTGAAGACATTCCTAAAATCGAAAAAGATCTAAAGGGTGATTTGAACTGCCCAGCAGAATCTGGGAGGAATGGGCAGTTAAAATTGCCTGAGGTACTCTCAGAACTGAAGCAGTCATGAATCCACTGTTTGATATTTCAACCTTCAACATTGGACAAGGACACGCAGGCAAACCAATATTGGCCTATTTCACAAATACATAGCAGGACCCCATGATGCAATTGAGACAAAATGATAATTTTAATTGAAGTTTCAGCAGGGAATTTGACCTAATGTTCTGCCAAGTGAAAGCCTATTAGGGCCAGTCAGGCTCCTTCAGACCTCACACAGAACACTTAAGCCTGTCACTCTATATCAAGTGAGATCTATGTTCACAGCACAACCCACCCCAGTCCCCCGTAATAGAGAAATGGAAACCAGTCCACTTTGTATCAAAGAGAAGTCAACCTGCCTCTCTATTTGAAGACCAGATCAAATAGAACACTATTTGGTTCCCTCGAGCCTGTTCTGTCTGTCAATAGGATCACGTCATTTTCCACCACTTTTCCATCCAGAGTTGCTGGAAAGTCAACCAATGGGATTTTCAGCACAATCCAGGAGTTAAAGTGGCCTGGGTTCCAGTTCTAGAGCAACGAGAGCATTTCCACCTCTCCTCACCATCTGCTTGCCCAGAAGCTGATAGATCTTGAATCAAAGTCAATGTCTCTCATGACAGCAATATTATTTATTGACTCAGATTTTATTGAAGCAATGACGACCAAGCCTTCAACCTTGTGTGACCATGGTGGAAAGGCCCAGCAACTTACATGAGCAATGTCATGCATAAATCCAGAAGCTGCAGTGGGCCAACCTCCAGTTCTCTAGGAGCTTCATGGTATCAGTCATCTGCCGCCCTGCAAATTAAAATGGGAGATAGGGCAGGAGCAAGAAGTTAGGCTGATTGCCCTCTAACAAATTACTCTGGTTGAAAACCATTGGCTTTGGTAGGAATTCTCTCACATTGTGAATGCTTCATAAGGACAACTACACCAATAGAGAACTTGCAAAACTGCTGTCGGACAGAAGTAGATTTGTTATCTCTTCACAAACTCAGCTTAATTTATCAGACATTTTAAATGTTCAGATGGAGTTAACAAAGTGTAGTTGGCTTTTTAAATAGTCTTTGAAGTGCTTCAATGCATGTCACTTTTGAGAAATTCTGACTCTTTAAAAATGTATTTATTTTGGAGTTTGTAAAAGTATCCTGATCAAATTAACTGATATATTCTTTTTCTCCTTTGATTTCTTTTTTAACCATGACAGAAACAGAGGCAGTTGGATTTTGATGGAGTCTGTGCTATCGCTTCAAGACACTGCACGATGTTAAAGGCAGTGAACAATTAATCGACTTACAGCAGGTAGAGGTATTTGTACAACAAGAGGAGCCTAACATACTTGTTTTCTTTGACCATTTATTGTCCATCCCTAATTGCTCAGAGGACAGTTAAGAATCAGTTACATTGCTGTGGGTCTGGAGACACATGCAGGCCAGTCAAGGAGAGCAGATTTTCTTTTCTAAAGGGGACCCGGAAGGGTTTTTATGACAAATAGCAGTGGTTACACAGTCACCTTTTCAGGTGCAGAATTCTACTGCATTAAAATTTCACCACTTGCCAGGGTGTGACTTGAACCTGTGTCCCCAGAATATCAATTTAGTCTAGTCCAGTGACATTACATCATTGCCTCCAAGGTAAGTGCTAAAGACAAAACTGAAGCATCTTCAGCTAGAAGTGCCAAGTAGATAACCCATCTCAGCTCCCCCTGAAGTACCCAGCTTCACAGATGCCAGTCTTCAACCAATTTAATTCACTTTATATGATATCAAGAAACAGCTGAAGACACTGGATACTGTAAAACTAAGGGCTGATAACAGTAATGGTAACGAGGACCTATGCTCCTAGCTAACATGGTCCAATAGAGCTACAACACTGCCATCTACCTGACAGCATGTAAAATTGCACAGGTATGTCCTGTGCACAAAAAGCGGGCAAGTCCAACCCAGCCAATCATTGCCCTATCAATTTGTTCTCTATCATCAGTAAAGTGACAGAAGAGGTTGTCGATAAAGCTATCAAACACTACCTGCAAAGGAATAACCAGCTCACTAATGCTCAGTTTCAGTTCAATCAGTGCCATTCAGTTCCTCACTTCATGACATCCTTAGTCCAGGGCTGAACTCCAGGGCTGTCATAAGAATGACTGCCCTTCACGTAAAGATTACATTGGATTGAATGTGGTAACAAAGAGTTCTTGAAAAACTGGAATCAATGGGAATCAGAGAGAAACCCCTCTGCTGGTTGGAGTCATTTCTGTCATAAAGGTAGATGGTGGTGGTTGTTGGGCGTCAGTTATCTCAGCGGGTGTTCCTCAGGGTAGTGTCCTAGGCTCAACCATCTTCAGCTGCTTCATCAATGACCCTCCCTTCCTAATAGCATTGTTGTTGAGCCTGCACTCTACAATCTGCAGTTCTAGAAGGAACTCATCCCACCTTCTCCAGAGTCACTAGGATTGGGCAGTAAATGCTGGTCTAACCAGCGATATCGAAATGCCATAAATAAACAAGATGTCACAGAAGTGTTATGGTGCAGAAGGAGGCCATTCAGCCCATTGTCTGTGTATCAGCTCTCCAAACAAGCATCATGACTTAGTATCACTCTCCTGATTTCTCTCCATTGTTTCTATTCACATAATTATCCAGTGCCCTCTTGAATGCCTCAGTTAAACTTGCCTCCACCAAACCTCCAGACAGTACATTCCAGACACTAATTACTCGCTGTGTAAAAAAGCTTTTCTTCTTTTGCAAATCATTTTAACTATGTGCTGTCTCATTCTTGATCTGATCTACTAGTGGGAACAGTTTCTCCCTGTCTACTCTATCCAGCTCCCTCATGATCCTATCAGATCTCATGTCAGCATTGTTCTCTCCAAGGACAAACTCATAACCTCTCCAATTTAGTCAGATAACCTACATTCCCTTAATTTTGTTTCTCCACTGCACAGACCTCCAATATCCATGTGTTGCAGCAACTTGCGCATGTGGGATTAAAATCAACAGCACACTGATTGGCATAACTGGAACTGCACAGCTATACAGACACAGAGCTTAATGGAAGTGTTCTCTGTCTAATGCATTTACATCTTTCCTGTAATGCATCACATAAACTATACACAATATTTCAGCTGAGATCAAATAAGTGTCATATATAAGTTCACCATCACTCCTTGCTCTTGTACTGTATGCCCCTATTAATGAAGCCAAGAGGACTGTATGCTTTATTAACTACGCTCGCCACCAGTCCTGCTATCCTCAGTGACTGGTGCACATGCAGAGCCAAGTCCCCTTAGAATTGTACCTCCCGTTTTCTATTGTCTCTCCACATTCTTCCTCACAGTTCCCTACATTGAACTTCATCTGCTATCTATTCACCCACTTGACCAATTTGATAACATCCTTTTGAGGTTCCAGTCTTCTTTACCAGTTTACAATTCTTCCGAGTTTTAGTATCACCCATGAATTCTGAAATTGTCTTCCTGAATATCAAGATCCAGATCACTAATATCTGTCAGCAAATCCAAGGGTCCCAATATTAATCGCTAGGCAACTCCATTATAAACCTTGCACCAGCCCCAAAAATGTTCAGTCACCTTTATGCTATTTTCTTATCACTCGGCTGATTTTGTATACACCTTTGTTCCATGAGCTATAACTTTCCTCATAAGTCTGTTGTATGGCATTGTATCAAATGCCATCTGGAAGTCCATGTATACCATATCAACACATTACCCTCATCAACCCTTTCCTTTATCTCTTCAAAAATCCAGCAAATAAGTTAAACATGGTTTCTCCCTTAGAAATCCAGGCTGTCTCTTCCTGATCAACTCACCTTTTACCACGTGACTATTAATTCCATCCTAAATAATTCTTTCTAGAAATTTCCCCATCACTGAAGTTTAACTGACTGGTCTATAATTGCTGGACTTATCCTTACAAAGGACTTATCCTTACAAATGACATGATATTTGCAATGGTCCAGTCTTCCCATGAAACTAAGCAAGACTGAAAGGTTATGGCCAGTGTTCCTCTGCAATTCTCATTCGTACTTCCTTCAATATCCTTGAATGCATCTCATCCGATCCTAGGGCCTTGTCAACTTTAGATACCGACAGTCTATTCAACACTTGGTCCTTATTAATTTTAAATCATTCTAGTGACAGTGCTTCCTCCTCTTTCACTCTAATCTCCTTCCTTAGTAAAGACCAGAAGATATTGGAGCAGAATTAGCCCATCAGGTCTGCTCTGTCATTCAGTCATGGCTGATATATTTCTCAACCCCATTCTGCTTGCTTTGTTCCCCATAACCCTTGATCCCCTGACTAATCAAGAACTTATCTATCTCTGCCTTAAATACATTCACTGTGTGGAGTTTGCACATTCTCCCCGTGTCTGCGTGGGTTTCCTCTGGGTGCTCCAGTTTCCTCCCACAGTCCAAAGATGTGCAGGTCAGGTGAATTGGCCATACTAAATTGCCCATAGTGTTAGGTAAAGGGTAAATGAAGGGGTATGGGTGGGTTGCGCGTCGGTGTGGACTTGTTGGGCCGAAGGGCCTGTTTCCACACTGTAATGTAATCTAATCTAATCATTGAGTCCCACTGATTTATCACCTTCTGACTGAAGAAATTCATCCTCATCTCAGTTCTCAAGCGTCTTTCCTTCACTCTGAAGTTGTGCCTTTGGGTTCGTGTTCTCTCTTACTAGTGGAAACATCTTCTCCATGTCCAATCTATCCAGGTCTCTCAAGGTTTTGTAAGTTTTATTGAGATTCCCTCTCATCGTTCTAAACTCCGTCAAGTACCGATCCAGAATCCCCAGCTGCTTATCATATGACAAGTCATTCATCCCCGGGATCATTTTTGTAAATCTCATCAATGATTTATGTAACTAGACTAACATCTGAGTCACTCGTAGGTGCAGACAAGTACATAAATAAGGAACTAACTCGTCATTACAATTGCAAAAATACAAAACTGCAAATTCTGGAAATCTAAACTGGAAGACTGGATCTGCTTAGCAGATTAGTGATACTTGCATCGACAGAAACAACATGAACACTTCAGATCAACAATCTCTTGCAGAAGTTAGAGGCATGGCAGATTTTACGTAAATATGGAAGCAAGTACTTTTTTCAGGTTCCTTTGCCAAAACAAGATACGAGAAACAGAATTTTTGTCATCATTCATCAGTTATACTGTGAGGAATATCAACATCAACAGATGTCTTGTCCTTCATTGAGTAATCAAATTGTAACTCTACTGATACTGCACTTCTGACTAATTCTTTTTAAAAATAGGTTTCCTTGTCTTTAAAATGTTGATTCTGGTCTAGTACCATAGACATAAATCACACGACACCAGGCATGAAAAGACTACCAAGTCCATATACCATGATGATTAGAACTTTGTGACTAAAACTTCCAGAGATGACAAAGAGAAATCATCTCACATTCAGCAACTCTTATGTAGCTTTAGTAAATGTTCCCTAGTTCTGTTGAACTGGAACCATCTTAATAGGTATGCAATCCAGTCCGTTGCTTATTTGACTTCCAGCAGGTAGTCTCCAAGTCTGCACTGTTCTAAAGTAAGTAGATCAAGGCCCATCAGCCTCTCTCAATAGCCCAGCTGAAATATTTGAAATGACTGAATCACTTACCCTTTCTAGATCTGGAGGTTTTGTACTGAGACTGATGATCACCACAACAATCAATGTAAAGACAGAAAGGATGATGGAAAAATGCAGGTAGTGAACGTACTTGGTCACCAGAGGCCGGTTATCAGGTTGGCCACACACAGGCTCGGGATAAATGAAGTCCAAAGCCATTCGAGTGCAACCAACCAGGATCCCTGTCAAGAGGCCCCAGAACGCGCCCTGTGCACACAAGCAGAGTCAGACATTAGCTCTTGTAGTTTTCCAATACTTCTGTAAAATATTCACAGACACATTCTCTGCAAGATTTGTTTTAACATCGGAAACCAAGGTTAAAGGATCAAGTAGTAAAGCTGGAGAACTGTTACATTTGAAAAGAACATATGGAGCACATAACAAGGTGACAACTATAATTTAGCTGATAACAGTTGGGAGATTGTGTGTTTCAATGTCCATTTCAGAGATTGTCATTCTACCGCAGTACTGAGGAAGTGCTAGCCTGTAGGATGTGTTGTCTTGCAGATGAGATGTTCAACTAAAACCCTGCCTGACCCAAAAGATTACATGCACTACAGAAGAGAAGGGAAGTTCCTTGGCCTCTATTTATCATTCAACCAATATCAAAAATTATATGTGCATCATGCAGTGTGTAAATTAAGTGCTATGATTTCTATATTACACCATGGACTACAGCCCAAAAGGTCTCTATTGACTATAAAGTGCTTTGGGATCGCTTGAGGCCATGAGAGGTTTAATATTAGTGTAAGCCTTTCTTTTCTAGTCTAAACAATCAGTAGTCTATTGGAAACTTGGGTTTAAGTTGAGAAGACAACTAGGAGATCACAGGACTGAAGCTGACTTACACCCCCTTAGACAGATTATCTCCGTCCCACTTGCTATTCGTCTAACCCAGCCCTGTCCCTGCTTAATGCAAGGTCCATTTTTTTCATCCCTTCAACCCTATCGCACAATGATTATGTAATTTTCTTAACATTCAACAACGTTCCGCATGGTAGACTGGTTAATAAGGTTTGGATACAAAATTGACTTGTAGGTAAGAGACAGAGGGTGGCAGTGGAGGGTTGTTTTTCAGACATGGAGGCCTGTGACCAGCAGTATGCTGCAAGGGTCAGTGCTAGGTCCACTGCTTTACATCATTTATATTAGTAATTTGGATGTGAATATAGGAGATATGCATAGTAAGTTTGCAGATGACACTAAAATCGGTGGTGTAATGGGCAGTGAAGAATATTAACTCAGAGTACAACAGGATCTTGATCAGATTGGCCAATGGGCTGAGGAGTGGCAGATAGTGTTTAATTTAGGTGAATGTGAGGTGTTGGATATTGGTAAGGCAAACCAGGGTGGGACTTATATAGTAAAGAGTAGCACCCTGGGGAGTGTTGCTGAACAAAGAGACCTAGGGGTGCAGGTGCGTAGTTCCTTGAAAGTAGAGATGAATGTGGACAGGTTGGTGAAGAAGGTGTTTGGTATGCTTGCCTTCATTGGTCAGAACATTGAATGCAGGAATTGGGATGTCATTGCTGCAGCTCTACCGAACATTGGTGAGACCACCCTTAGAATATTGAGTACAGTTCTGGTTGCCCTTCTACAGAAAAGATGATGTTAAACATGAGAAGGTCCAGAAACATTTACAAAGATGTTGCCAGGATTGGAGGGCTTGAACTATAGAGAGAAGCTGAACAGGCTAGGGCTTTCTTCACTGGAGCATTGGAGACTGAGGGGTGACCTTAGAGGTTTATATAATCATGAGGGACTTGGATAGGGTAAAAGAGACAGGGTCTTTTACCAACTAGAGGGCATAGGTTTAAGCTGAGGGGAGAGTCTCAAAAGGATCTGAAGGGTAACTTTGTTACACAGAGAGTGACGTGTATATGGAATGAATTGCCATTGGTGGAGGTTGGTATAATTAAAACGTTTAAAAGGCATCTAGATGAATACATGAATAGGACGGGTTTAGAAGGATATGGGCCAAATGCTGGCAAATGGGACAAGTTCAAATTGGTTGGCGTGGATGATTTGGACCAAAAGGCCTGTTTCCATGCTCTGTGACTATCCCACAAATTGAGTACGATTTTGCTTGCTGTAATTGGATTGGAGGTCATTAAATGGCTGGGTCAGGATCTGCTTTGCCTTCTGATTAGTCAAATTAGAGAGGTTTATTGCGTTTCTTCTTTAGACATTTTATTGCCCAATTGAGAAGTTCTAGCACATCGCAAAATGCCCAAAGGGTATTGTGAGACAGTTTTGGCAGTGGCTCCCTGACAGTACACCGTTATCTTTGGACTGGTGTACTCCTTTGACACTGTTAACAGGAGCTCACCAAATAAAAATAAGCAGAGAGAGCCCAGGCAGGTTCAACGTTATCACCTCATATTAACCGAAGGTTACTAGGGAAATAAATGCAATAGGCACCATCTCATTAGTTCGTTTCCAGAAGCAACCAGTCATGAAGACAATTGCGACGGGTGGCTGGAGGTAGGAGCTGATGGATTGGATGTACTGGAAGAGTTGGCCACCTTGGCTCATTTGTACCAAAGGAATCCACAGGACAGATAGCACCACCAGGACGAGAACAAACACCCTGGAGCAAACAGAAAACCCAATTTATCAACTGTGCACAGAAGCATCACCTCCACTCAATAGCAACCATGACAAGACACTGCTAGAGGAAAAGGCTTTTTATAAGAAACAGAAATTGGGAAGGTTAATTGTCCCTTAAATCTTAATGGAAACCCATTGCAATAACCAGAAACTAAACTGTGACTCAAGTTACCTTAGAACATCATGCAAGAATAAGATCAATGGGATGGTTTTGCAGACCAGAACTATGATGCAGAGATATTGTACAGAGCAGTCTCTGATGGGGAATGATGGAAGATCTAAAGATAAGTTGAATCATACTTGGTCTATTGCTAAAGCTCTTCCAAGGGTAGGGTTTGCTGATTCTGGAGAAGGTGAAGGAATAGCAGGCAATGACATTAATGGGAAGAGTCAAAGAAATCTCATTCTTACACTGAGATAAACCTAAAGTAAGACCAACCTCAACAGATAGGCTTACCTGCATATGTTGCCTTTATTCAGCCTTTACAAGACTGGCAACAAAGGGAGAAGGTTTCTGACAGAATCTGCAAATGTCAAAATTCCTACAGCCTGGGACCTCCTCGGGATTTGAATCAGGTTGCACTGGTATATTTGGAACAGGCCAATTGACTGGCAGTTTTGAAAAATGTGATGCTGGAAAAACACAGCAGGCCAGGCAGCATCCGAGGAGCAGGAGAATCGATTTTTCAACTATAGCAGACACAAATAAGAATCATTCCTGAAGAAGGGCTTAAGCCCGAAAAATCGATTCTCCTGCTCCTCGGATGCTGCCTGGCCTGCTGTGTTTTTCCAGCACCTCATTTTTCAACTCTGGTCTCCAGCATCTGCAGTCCTCACTTTCTCCCAATTGATTGGCAGTCAATTCTTACGATCATGGCATTTTGATCAAGATCCAAGGTTTTTGGAAGGGCAATTAAGGCAACTCGTATCTTTCTTCCTGGGATGAACTACCGTACATTCACCTAGAATTTCCTATATGTTCAATAGGTCTATTAACTTTCAGTCTTCTGTGTTCCAGATGTGCCACTAACTACTAAATCCCATGATGTTTCCAGCCCCATGAAAAGCAGCTGTGGTAAGAAGTCGCACTCACATGGAGATCCATCACTCTCTGGACTTTTACTGTGGTATAATAGAATGGATAACCATTTTAAACTGGTGCATTGTGGGCAGCACGGTGGCAGAGTGGTTAGCACTGCTGCCTCACAGCGCCTGAGACCCGGGTTCAATTCCCGACTCAGGCGACTGACTGTGTGGAGTTTGCACATTCTCCCCGTGTCTGCGTGGGTTTCCTCCGGGTGCTCCGGTTTCCTCCCACAGTCCAAAGATGTGCAGGTCAGGTGAATTCAGGTGAATTGGCCGTGCTAAATTGCCCGTAGTGTTAGGAAATAAGGGGTAAATGTAGGGGAATGGGTGGGTTGCGCTTCGGTGGGTCGGTGCGGACTTGTTGGGCCGAAGGGCCTGTTTCTACACTGTAATTAATTTAATCTAATCTAATCTAATTTAAACTTCGATATCCCACTTTCACGTTCTCCCTCACCCTTCAAATCTCCTTGTGAACTTCACTAAGCTAAGGAGAACAACCCCAGCTTCTCTCATCATTCCTCAAGGTTATTTCCCATCCATCAGACCATTCAAGTATCATTCTTCTGTATCTTTATGAAGTTAGAAGGAGACAGACAGAGAAGGAGGGAAAGGAGAAGGAGCAGGAAAATCCAGAAAGACTTTTGCTGATCACAAAGGCAGTTGATTCCATTTCTTAAGGTAAATAATTCCTTCACTGTGAGACTATAGCAGACACAAATAAGAATGTGCAAATCTAGAAAGAATCTTTCTGAACAAAGAACACCAACAATCATTTGAAAATTGTTCAATTATGTAAAAATGTTTCAGATAACCAGAACTATGATGCAGAGACATTGTACAGAGCAGTCTCTGATGGGGAATGATGGAAGATTTAAAGATAAGTTGAATCATACTTGGCCTATTGCTAAAGCTCTTCCAAGGGTAGGATTTGCTGATTCTGGGGAAGGTGAAGGAATAGCAGGCAATGACATTAATGGGGAGAGTCAAAGAAATCTCATTCTTACATTGAGATAAACTTAAAGTAAGACCAACCTCAACAGATAGTCTTACATGCATATGTTGTTAAAGTACAAATTCTAGAATGCCCTATCTAGGAAGCTGTTGCTTCAGAGACCTGGTTACTTATGATAGGAGTGTACCTGGCAACCTTCAGTACTTCCTGCAATACAGAGTAAGTACGAACTGCTGTGTCCTTTAGAACAATATGGCATTGAACAATCTTTGTACTGAGTTGTGGTGTAAGCTCTCCAAGTATAGTCAAAGTATGAAGGGGAGGAAAGCAAGTTGTGTCCATGGGCCAAGCTATAACCTGAGTGGCTTGTTGGAGGAGGCAGGGTGTGTCCAAAAGGAGTCCAAGTGGCTAAGGGGATAGGGACTGCCTCTGGCTTAATGCTTTGTTACTGCACACACAGGCAAAGGGGACGGAGGGCTCTGTCTGGCCAGAGGTGAAAAGATGGACTTTGCAACAGTCTCTGTCCTGTCCTGTCCCAGGGTTTTTGATGCCATAGGTGGGAAAGGATAGCCAAAGGGACAGGGAGATGGCTTTCCAGGGAGTTTTCCTTCCTGCTCTGTAATAGGGATGAGTCCAGGAGCATTGGCTCTCAGGGGCTATGGTCACAGTAATAGTGGGGAATTGGGTGTGGTCGGTTGGGACTTGGTAGGTTAATTAGTGAGTATGTAATTTCAGAGCTGGGGTCAAGGAAAGTGATGATGCAGTGGTCTCAATCGTGGAAGGTTGTGGGTCAAGAGGGGCATCACAATGTCAACTGGGGAAATCAAACGTGACTTGGAGGACGGTGCAGGGGCATATGGGAACAGGGATTGTAAAGCATTGAGGAATGTAAGCCATCAGGGACAACGTGTTTGCTCAGCTGAAGGGTCAAACATATTGGTTCACAGGACAAAAGGAAAGCTCGCCACCTTCTACAACAACTGCACAATTCTCTTTTTATTTCAGAAAAGCTACATCCATGTGGGAGGAGTTGTGTATTGAGGTAGATGGAGTTCCAGCTTCTGACTGACTGAAGGAACGTCCCATTAATGTGTCTGATGGATGGCGAATCAGGATCTGCTGGGCTCAATCTCCACAGAACCACATCTCTCCACATTGAGGGGTATCACATTCCAGTGAGATCTCATGAGGTAACAGAACCATGTACACAGTGGCCTGATTGCTAGCTCATGTATGAAGCTATGGAAGAAAGCAGATGGATTTAATCCATAAGCTGCTCTGTTGGCACATTGCTGACTTGGTAAAATGATTCTGCTGCAGCCTGCCTGAGGGAAGCTGACTATTGTAGATGGACAGATTCCGTGAGAGGCAACAAGTATTCAGGCTGATGCACATTCTATCTCCAGACACATTCTATCTCCGAAAGTTTGGTCCCAGGAGCTGACTCAATGGTATGAAGCTTTCCAGGGTCTGCATGTTGGTTTAGAGAGACGGGCAGCGCCGCGATATTACCAAGAACAAACCACAAGGAGAAAGGTGACTGTATGCATCAAATTAATGTCTTCACAGATCTTCTAAAACAACAGCACGATGAACAGATCAACACTGCCATTCCTCTGGCCATCTTGCAGCTGAGGAGGAAACAGTGCTGTGAGATGCAGAGCAGCATCCCTGACTGTGGTGCAGGCTGTGAAGGCATATCACAGCCAGACCAGTGAGCCATGGCAGAGGTCCCACACTTGCAGGGTGCTACCAATGTACACACATTGTGGTCAAAGACCTTGCAAATAATCTGTCGGGATCACCAATAACAAAGGATTCCGCCCCCTAAATGTGCCAGCATCTGTAACCACACTCGCTAAATGTTCCAGGTTTAAATGGGAAGCAGTAAGGTGTCACAACTCCTATATACTGGAAAAATCACAGTTGCCTGTACCTTCATCACTTATGGGACTGGCTGCTGAGAGGTAAAGGCTACTCCCTCGAGACCTGTCAGAAATCCTCAGACTGATGCGCAGGAGATGTACAATGCAGCACATGTTTCCATAAGGTCCATGGTTAAGCTGACCATGAAAATGAGATGTATGGATCACTCAGATGGCGCACTGCAGTTTACCACAGACAGGGCGTGCTGCATCACTGCAGTGTGCTGTGCCCTCCACAAACGTATGAAGAACATGTTGCAAGAAAAAGAAATGTCAGAGTGAGAGGACTCCTCCATTGAGGAAGGTGACAGTGAGAAGAAAAGATTGGGGTCATGTTCGAGGAGTCATACTGGGGCTACAACAACCTTGCAGGTAACTGCCTCCAGGGTAAGTGAGCAAGATGCTTATTTTAGTTTATATATTTGCTGGCTGGGAGTGATGTCACTTTGGGACATACTTCAATGACTGAGAAATCTTTCCGTTGCAGGATTGTTTTAAATAAAGGCTAGATTCTTAATTTCCATGTACTTGTGTACTGTGATCAATTAGCAGCACCAAAGTGAGGGAACAAACCTACAAATGGCACATAGTGAGACTCATAGATTTTCATTTAGATAAGGATATTACCGAAATACAAAACTAACGTGGGTAGATGGGGTTAATGTACTGATCAGCTGGAATTTATCTGACAGAACACTCTGAAGGAGATGAATAAACTATATTCGGGGTCTATTAGAAAGATTCATCAAAGGCTTGGTCAATATAAGACAATGTATAGTAACAAACAGTTAGTTCTAAGCCTGCAAAAAAAACAAGGACTCAGCTAAAGTTTTTAGTTTGATTAAATTATGAGTCTTAAAGCATTGGAATCTAATGGTGAAGTGAATTTGTGAGGTGTTCAAACACAGAAAATTAATACTAACAAGATGATCTACCTAAGGTCAGACTTTGGAATGTGATTGTTACTTGTACTTGATCATCAGGGTAGAAGAGATGCATGGATGGAGTGGACTGTTGGATTTATCACACGTCAAAGACCAAGAGCTTGATTTAAAACCAAATTCACCACTGTAATATTCCTGAAGTGAGAACACTTTTTCAATTGCATTTAGTTGGAATGCAGCCAGAGCTCTCTGCTTCCCAGTATCCAGTGGATCACTGGTAGGCCATACCAGGGTGCTGCACAGATACTGATCTGGCTATGCCATCTTATACAGTTCACCTAAAGCTCGCAGTCCTGCAGTAGGAGAGGTGGGGTAAGCTTTGGGTATTCAATAACTCCTCCTGTATCTAGCTGTGCAACGGTTAAATGAGGGAAGAATGGTTTCTATTTGACTCCTGCTTGTTAAAATGCTAGACAACTGGGACAATTAATGGAATGGAAAGGGAAAATATGATTGCAGCCAGGATGCGAGCAATAAATGATGGTGGTAGTAGGAGGGTACGAGATGGTTTACAAACATTTTTAGATTTCACCAAATAAGGATTAGCAAGCAGCAGGGGTGGTTGGATTTCAACACTGCTGTAATCCCAGAGGTCAGCCAAATCCCAACTTCAATGTGCAGGTGGCCTGGCCCCAAGTAGCTGAAGTCACCTGGAAGGTATCCTGACCCCTGCTCCAGCCCTGTCTAAGTGTTTTTTTCACCCTATGATCTATAAGTCTTTGCTTACTATGATGTGCCTGGACTGCTCGAAAACAAAGCTTTTCACTGTACTTATGTATACATGCCAATAAATCAATCAAATCAAATCAAAAACCCTGTCCCTCCTTGACCCAAAGAGATGTAGCTCAATCAACATGCAGGGAGTGGAGAAGCTACACTTAAATCTCCCAAAATACTCAGTTTGGAGGTTGAATATGAACAATTGCTTGCGTTGAAAATCAGAGAGATTCTCCATATGAAATCATTTTATTGTACAGCAAGAGTATTTATAAATGAAAGCATAATTTAGTTTTAAATAAATTGGATCTTCATTCGTAAGGTTCCTATTGTGTAATCTACTTTGGAGAAGGAAGCTTTGGTAACAGTGTTGCTCTGCTCAATATCCCGGTTAGACTCTGTACAAATCAATCAAGTTTCAGTGTGGAGTTTTCAAGCTTGAAATGATGAGCTGACAGTGAAATTGTTTATGATCTCACATTCTGAACTATTATTTGAAGCTCTAACAAAAGTCACAATGATCAAAGCACTCTCTTATCTTCCAGCCCAAATTTCTGTCATATTTGGTTGCATAATAACAGGGTAAATTAATCATTAATTATATGTAAATATTTACAGATATGATATAAATACAAACCTTCCCCATGCTGTATGCTGACACTATTGGACAAAATAAACTATAGGTTTAAGGAGTGGTTGAAGATACTGGGACTAACTGCACCACAGCAGTGAAGACCAGAGTGTAGGAGGTAGGAAGGACTCAGTAAAGTAAGAGATTTCTTTCTTTTGAGAATCTGGGAAACAACTAAAGGAGGTAATAACATGATGAGGTTTGATTTCAACACAATTTAAATAGAGGAAGAACACATAGGAGGGTGTATTAAAACCTCTACTCAGAAAAGTGTAAGAGATCCTGTGTTGCTTATGGACAGACAGTAATTATACTTTCAGAAAAACATTCTTCTCTTCAGCTAACTTAATCGTTTCCTACCTGCCAACGATCATGAGCTCCCACTCAGTGCTCTGAGGTCGGATGTGGTGCCAGATGTCTATTGTAAACAATGTACTCGCACTGTTGAAAATTGAAGTGAGGGAGGACATCAAGGCTGCAATCATTACTGACATCATAAGGCCTCGCAGTCCTGCAATAAAAGAGGTGGTGTCAAACTAAGCATTGAAGTATAAAGTGCATCACAATAGTGACTTAGTTACAGAGTAATGATATTTGAGTCTAAGAACACCAAAGGCCACTCTCTTTGAGGGCAATTAGGATAAGCAACAAATGCTGACCATGGCACTGATGCAAAAATATCCATGAAAGAATAAAAAACAAAAAACTCCCATAAACCAGTTGAGACACTTGCACTTCAGTGGGAATTAGAGCTTTATGAGTGAAAAATATGAGTGAAAAAGGAAACTCAGAAGAGAAAAGTCCCTTGAACAATTTAATAGGAGGAAGGATGCTTCCCATTAATACTGTCTGCTCGTGATGGTTTTACTGAAAGACCTTGTTGGGATCCAGCGACCTCCGTAAATGATCTATGCAGGGTCTGATGGGAAGCGGCTGCTGAAACAGGCCAACCATGTCAGGCCACTGGAATCCTGGGCCGCACGATTCCATAGAGGCTGCCCCACGGACTAATCTCATCGCCAAAGTGGGCCATCCATGCCACTGACCCTTTCGGTGGAATCCAGGCCATGCCACCGAAGAGTCCGAAACAGACAAGCAGACCACGCAATGGCCACAAGGAACCGCCAATGCCACTGCAGCAGCTGTCCGAAACATCCCTCATCCACCTCACCAATGTTGCCTCTGACAATGTAGCAGCCAGTACCGAGTCCCCATGCTTATCCTTCCATATCCTCAATGCTGCTGCCAGAGTCTCATTCCGATATTCCAGCAGCCCAGTGTGGTGGTTTTGCAGCAGTCCTGTCTATTTCTGAACCCAGGAGCCATGAATTGAACTAAGATGGACTTTGTCTTTTTTTTCTTCTCGATGCCTTCTGCTATTACTATGGGCACCGTGGTATGGCGGCTCAAACACTTTTCATTGCAGTCTATTTCGTTAAAAAATACAAGTGAGAATAAATGATGGAATCAAGACAAACATCTCAATGGCAATGTGCCACTGGCTCCTTTGTACAACTTTCCAGATTCTTTCTTAACTCAAATAGTGGCGAGAATGTGGAAATCTCTCATTCTTGCAGTGGTTGAAATGAATGGATTGATGTATTTAAGAAGGAATAACTGAGTATATGAGGGATCTAGAATGCTGATGGGCTGGAATGAAGCAAATCAGGGAAGAGGCTATTGATAAACATAAACACCAGCGTGGATCAGGATCCGTGTGGGGAATTCTAGATAACTGGAGTTCTTTTACCTCCTGGCAGCAACTCCATTACCAGCTTCGGGTAGGCAATGTCCGAACAACCAACTTTGTTCCCACAAATTCTCTGACAGGTGTCGGCATCAGCACAAGCCACTTCATCTAGAAGATGAATCATAATGGAGGTAAGCATTTTGAGGTTAAAGGAAGATGTTAATGCTGTTAAATTACATGGTGTCAAGAAGCTGCAGCTATTTCTTTCCACATACCTGTAAAGAGTACTCGGCTTATCATGCCTGGAAGAACCATGATGAAAACAGGCAAAGTTTTCAAGTAGACGGCCAACAAGGAGCCACCTTTGGCATGGAGCAGATTCTTTGCAGAGAGTGACCTCTGGACAATTACCTAAAGTTGACACGAGAAACAGAATCATTGAGTAAAATATTGCAAGTTCTGGAAATCTAAGCTCAGGCCGAAGTGACAGTTGGTATCCGAGAAGAGAGGACCTGACATTTCTGATGTGTCGATTTCATCAGAAAACTGGGGTCACTTCTTCAGACATCGGTTTCTCTATGACTTTAAGGCTATTTCAGTTCTAAGCAATTCAATAATTGCCACTTGGCACCACTTCCTAATATGAAACTATTGGCATTCCATTAATATATCTCAGGATTTTACCCAGACAAGCTCCAGCGCAGGAACACCACTCAGGAGAAAGAAAAACGTGACAGGACGATACTGATCTTTTTCTTCTGAAATTATAGGTGGAGTCAGCAAGCTTTGACAATAGGGTGCTGGTCATCAGTTTAATAAAGTGCAATCAGCAAAGGTAAAGCCCATAGAATAAAAGAGACAATAGTACCATGAACATAAAAGCTGGGAGCAGAGAGTTGGAGTATATTGTTGCTTTTCAGACTGGAATAATGTGGCCAGTGGGATTCCTTAGGGACCAGTATTAGCACCACAACTTCTTGAGATCTGTATTTGTGACCAGGAATTGGACATGCAGTGCACAATTTTAAAATTTGAGGATGACATAAAACTTGTAACTATTGTGAACTGTGAGGGGAATTAAACTTCAATGATTTATTGTTACATGCATTTTACAGTGAATATTACAGTCAAACGCAGTGAAAAGCTTCAACTGTTGCCACAATCTGGCACCATTTTAACAGTTTAAGAATAAAAAGAATTTTAAAAAGACATAACTTTCTTCATCCTGCCACTGCACCAGCACTGGACTCTTGATTTACTTCAAGAGAAATACAGAGCTGGATCTCAATTTGTTTTGGCTGAGTCTGAGTTGTGTTGAGTTTTTGGAGGGTTTTTTACCGTGACGTCCATATCTAACAACACTCACTGCATTCAATACCTGTAGCATCTCTCATGTCCAATTCCATATCATGGACTATTTCCCGAGCCACGCCCCATTCAGCTGATATCTACCAAAAGGTTGTGTTTCCACCATCTTTAAATGGCCACTGTGCTCCTGGGTGAGTACTGGTATTCCAAAGCTCCCCTGCTCACTGATGGGCAAACTCAGAACAAATCATAGAGGGCAGTGAAGGCACAGCCAGGGACCTGGAGTTCTTGGTGGGTGGGATGTTTCAGATAGAGGCACTTTTGGGTGGCATGGTGGCTCAATGGTTAGCATTGCTGCCTCACATAACCAGTGACCCAGGTTCAATTCCCTCCTTGGGTGAGTGTCTCTGTGGAGTTTGCACATTCTCCCCGTGTCTGTGCGGGTTTCCTCTGGGTGCTCCAGTTTCCTCCCACAATCCAAAGATGTGCAGGTCAGGTGAATTGGCCATGCTAAATTGCCCATAGTGTTAGGTGCATTAGTCAGAAGCAAATATAGGGTAGGGGAATGGGTCTGGGTGAGTTACTCACTGGAGGGTCAGTGTGGACTTGTTAGGCTGAAGGGCCTGTTTCCATGCTATAGGTAATCTAATCTTTTCTCCATTGAGGAAGCTGTGCCAAAACACCCTGGCAGCCTGTTCTGAGGTTGTTACCCAGGGCAACACTGTCTCCAAGGTGCAGAGGAACAGCCAGCAGTGCCTCAAGGTTAATAAACATCTCCGCTCTGCCAGGGTAAGTGCCATGCTTCTCTTTGCCACATCACATCCATTCTAACTCACCTTCTGTACCCACCTGTCACAAAGGCTCATGCTCTACCAGTCTCACTCCTGTCTGCAATTTCTTCCCCCACTCCCTCACACCAACCCTCCACACCCCTTGCCAAAAACCTCCTCCCTCCACAGCGTGCCCTCTGCCTGGCCTCCTCAGGGCCTCTGAACACCATCATTTCCCCATAAGTACCAATATTAACAGCTGTGCCACCCACTGTTAGGAGACTCAGTCCCTCATGTTTCTTATCATCACAGAAGAATACAGCACAAAGCAGCACATTTTGGTGGGGAGGGGTTGGTGGTGGTTGCCAGGCAACTGGGTCCTCAGTCCTCAGCCCCTATGAAAAGAGAATCTTTTCCCTCATGGGACCATTACTGTGGGTATGCAGAAACATCCATGTTCCACCAACAGACCAAGTACTACCCTGCATGCCACTGCCGATCTCCCATTGCCACTCTCATTCATTGCATACCACTTCTATACCTTCTCTCGCTTGTATCTTGCAAGTACAGCTAGACTCTCCCTGATCTCATGTAGAAAGGCTGTTTCCCCTCAGGAATACTCTCATCCTCAGAGGAACTATCAGCAAGGCTGCCTTCTTTCATCCCAAGATACTGGCACCTCGGTGGGCACCTTAGCCATTGAAAGTGTGAGGGCACAAGCTGGTGAGCACCTCACTGTGACAGCTCTGCAGCTGGCTGAGGAAGGAATGCCTCAGGCCACTGGCACTTGGAGGACTGGCAGAGACCAGGCACCCGTTCATGGCCAGGCAGGAGAGGACTCTGTGGTGTTGATAATCAGGGATTTGGTCCACAAACACCATGAGATATGGGACACAATGTCCCTCATTGGCCACAAACTGCAGCAATGCAGTGATTCATGTGACTGTCTGGCTGTCTCCCTGAACAAGTCATCATGGACAACCAGGCTCTGCATCTTCAAGGGCTGATGGAGAGGTGCCCACTCCTTGCATCCATCGCCCTAGCCACTGGTCCACAGGGGGATGGGGAGCATTCTCATCCCATCACATGTGATAGGACAGAGTCAGGAGGTACCTAACCAGTGGGGAAACCACACACACAGTCCCCTTGTCAGTTAATATCCGTTTCAGTACAGGGGTGGCCAGGCTCTCCATCTCCAACCTGTCTGCCCTTCTTGGACCCTTGGATGTTCAAGCTCAGGAAGGTGAACTTGCCTATGGCAGCATTTCAATGATGGTTGCTGGTACACCCTTTGAAACAGGTCTGTCCTTCCACAGCACTCTGCTGGTATAGTGGAGAGGTGCCAGGATGGTCATAAGAGGTTGCTGAATGCTCATAGACAAAGGGTGCATGCATCTCTGCCAATGACTATGATCATAGGCAACATGAAGGTTGTTTGGAGGCAGTGGTGAGCTGGTACTACCAGGAACTTGTTCCCGCTTCCTTGTTGAGGTTTCCCGGCATCGAACTTGTCTGGTGAATTGCATTGAACAAAAGTGCAGGGGTTAGGTGAATTGGCCATGCTAAATTGCCCGTAGTGTTAGGTGTAGGGGTAAATGTAGGAGAATGGGTCTGGGTGGGTTACGCTTCGGCGGGTCGGTGTGGACTTGTTGGGCCGAAGGGCCTGTTTCCACACTGTAAGTAATCTAATCTAATCTAATTTAAAAAGTCTGAATATTAATGCAGTGAGTTGTTCCAATGTTCCAATATTCTGGGGCTAGACATCTGATTTCCAGTCACCCATCACGTTCACTGTGACAGAGAGGCTCTCCATTGTAGTAGCCATTTGAACCACAGAGAATAAAACCAGGGACATTCGAGTGAACTGTTAAAAGATACTGGTTTGGCTTGAACTGGAATGTTGCGTTCAGTTTAGGGCACAATACTTTAGGTGGCATTTAGAATGCATCAGAGGGGATGCATAAAATATTTATGAGTATGGTTCTAAAAGTGAGAGAGTTACGTGGACAGATTGTGAGAAGCTGGGACTGTTGTCTTTGGAAATTAGAAGGTTGAGAGGGGATTTGAAAGGGCTTTATTGAACTCCTGGGTGTTTGGGTCAAAGCACAGAGCAATGACATGATCCTATGAGCTCTGAAAGATTGAGAACCAAAGGAGTCCTAATTTAAAAGTGCTCACGATGACAAGAGGAGAAAGATTTTACACAGCTAGTAGTTAGCATTTGGAATACACTAATTCTCATCTCAGGAGGAGGTTGGGTGAGGGTAGAGGAGGGGTGGAGGGTCATGCCTTCATCCTCCTGACATTCTCCAAGGATTGAGTAAGTCCTGAGAAAGGGCAAGGGTGGCCTTCCTAGCCGGAGGCTAATGGACACCCACAAGTGGCCAATCAATATCCACTTAAAGGTCTACTTGGCCACTGACACAACCAGAGGGGGATGGAAACAAATACTAAGGTAGGCTGTCCACTCAGAGTTGGTCTCCAGGTCTGCCTGGGAAGGAGAGAGCCTTTTTGATTATGCAAGTTTCTCAGGCATTCTCCTGCTCTT
The DNA here is from genome assembly GCF_004010195.1 of Chiloscyllium plagiosum. Lineage (NCBI taxonomy): Eukaryota > Metazoa > Chordata > Chondrichthyes > Orectolobiformes > Hemiscylliidae > Chiloscyllium > Chiloscyllium plagiosum. The sequence continues at coordinate 34,140,970 of NC_057730.1, forward strand.
TCAACTGATCTCAAGATGAGTCACAAAATTGTAGGTCAAGGCTGCTCCAAGATGAGTGTATAAACATTAAACTCATTACTTGTGCAGTACTGAGGGTGTGCTGCATTGTTGGAATTGCTGTCTTTGGAATGAGACATTAAATCGAGGGCCCATCTACCTCCACTGGTAGATATAAAAGACCCCACGACACTATCTTGAAAAACAGCACAGGAGTTAACCTTCATCTCCCGCCCAATATTTATCCCTCCAATCAAAGTCACAACAGTCCATCTGGTCATTAGCCCACTGCTGTTTGAAGGAGTCTTGTGCCCAACCTGATGATTAGAAAGCACTTTAAGACATCCAGTCACTGTGCAAACATTTATATAAATGCAGGTCTTCTTCCTATCTGTCCTATAACATGATCATCCAAATCATCAACAGATTGTCTTGAGATTCCTATCCTTCCCTTCCACAAACTTACAGAAACTTTATAAACCAGAGCAGCTCTTGAAATTACAAAGTACATTATTGTAAAGAGATGGTGTGAGAATCTGATACAACAACTGAGAAATTAGTCTGGGCCCAACCCATGCTGATTTCTTTCCACAGATACTTTATACTTCGGGAAGATTAAGGAAAGCAGTAAATTCTAGTCTTTACTTTCAGCTGAGCCAATCAGATATGCGAGTGCCAGTGTGGAAATGCTGAAGTGTTAATGTAATTGGTTGGATGAGTCATTCCAAGCTTTATATTGAAAAACTCAGAAGAGAAGACTGAGGTAGGACACACTAATATTAACAAAGTGATGATACCTGATCTGTGCACCAATACCAGATCGAAGGGATAGTCATTCCGATCAATACACCTGGCCAAGGAAAGTCAGAGGTCACAGGGTCCCGAAATATGTGGAAGGCATCATTCCTTGGGAGGCCACAGGTTGTATTGAGGTCACGGACACTGGGGATGGCATGGAAGTATAGTTCCTGAAGACCTGAATAACCATCAACCTTAACGAAAGCTGCAGAGCAGAGACTGGTTTTATTGATCCAGCAAAACTATACATTCATCAAGTTAACTAACCCCCATCAATCAAACCTGCACTAAAAAAAAGTAGCTAATCCCCTTTCTACAAAACCAATGTTTATTTGCAATTATTAAGATGCAATCTTTATAGAAAACCATTAAATGAAGATTATTCTTTTGGATAAAATTTACCTACTATTTCTTTTTATCTCTTGTTAAAGGCTTTCTTCTCTCCTTTAGCTAATTGGCACCTTTATATTATATGGGTTATTCTGAGCTCAATGATGGGAGAGAACTTCAAGAGATGTTCCTGGAAGTTACCATTCGCCTCCTCGGAGGATGTAAAATGATCCGAGCAAGATCTACCCATTGATAAGCATTAAGAACTCACTGTACTGGGTTACACTGGTTTAATTGGTTTTATTTGTTCCTGGATATGATATGAGAGTGAGTCTAGGTCAATAATTATTACTCATACCACTGTTGTTCTGGAGAAGGTGGTAGTGAGCTCTCTTCTTGAACCACTGTTGTCCCGGGTTGTAGATAGATCCACAATGCCACCAGTGAAAGAATTCCAGGACTTTGACCCAGCAACAGCAGATGAACAGCGATATAGTTCATATTTAGGATAGTATATGCCTTGAAGGGGAAATCATAGGTGGGCATAACCATGTATCTGATGCCCTTGTCCTTCTCAGTAGCATCCTCTCAGAGTCAGGAGGCAACAGCCAATGATGCCACCTGGTTTGGAGACACCTCTGGATAAAAGCAAAATCTCTGCATCTGGTGATTCCTGGAATACATTTCAGTTGCTGCTATCATTCCCCTATATAGTCCTTCACTCCAGAAATACTAGTGCTGATGGTTTGATGGATATCAGCCTTACTTTGTGATTGGTATTGGCCGATCAACATGTTACTGGTATCAACCTTCATTGTACAAACCCAGTGCAGTATAAATGAACAGTCAATTTTGGTTCTGATCAGTGCAGGTTTAACATTGAGCACATGGCTCAAGTGCACTTACCAAATCCCATGAGAACCAGAGCCCCAATCAGCATGATCACAGTCTGTAGGGCGTCGGTGTATATTACAGCAGCTAGCCCACCTAGTACATAAGATAAACTAAAGTAAGTACTTGATTGGTTAAAAGCAACACTAATTTTTCTTTTCAAAAACCAACTTACAAAGATGGCTTTGCTGACATAGGCTCTTTGAAGAAGAAGGAGGAAGATGAGAATTTTGGAGACAACACCAGGATGGGATAGTGTTGTTGGATACATTTACCTTTTACATGGGAAAAATGCTCACAGTTTGTTGAACCTACCCCCAACAGTGTAGAGAGTAGTGATCGCCAATAATCCAATCACTGCAATGTACAGGTCCCAGCGAAGAGCTTGCTGAATAAAGACAGCTCCAGCATAGATATCAACCTGCACCCAATACATACCACAAGATACATTACTCAGCAATACAACATCACAGAACCTCACAGCTCAGCTCAAAACCACCAAATCTGATTTCTTACAGGAGGAATTATTTACTTATCCTTTCACAGAACATAGACATCACAGTATTTATTGCCCATTCCTAATTATTCTTGTGAAGGTGGGTGTAAACTGCCTTCTTGAACTATTAGATACAACCACAGTGCTGTTAGGAAGGCAGTTCAAAGATTTTAACTCAGTGACAGTAACATAGCAGCAAGATAATTCCAAGTCAGGATTGTTACGGTCCAGTTAGGGATTGTCAGAATTTCAAGAGAAACTTGAATGATTTGATTTTACCATTAGAACCATGCCATGGTTTTACTTTTTTAAAGAACACAAACTTTATTTTCCAAACTGGACTCAAAACAAAACAATAACTATTCATTTAACAATATGATTTATAATTATATACACTCTGCATTTAGGTTTATTCCTTATTCCCTGTAAGAATTAATCCTATAGTTCTGTAAGGAGCACCGATAAGAATGCCACAAGAAACTAGCTTTAATTCTCCTCAGCTCCAGGCATTCTCACAAGAAAGTCTTCCATTTACCACCTCTTGATGCCTCAGTCCCGTGTTCAGTTACGTTCAGTACTGGTTACGTTCAGTACTTCCAAGCTAACCTGCTTTCTTTGGGACAAGACTCAGTGGAGAACCACTGTAGATTCTTCCACAAGTTTCAAACTGAACAATCCTTTAGCTTTTGTTCCTTCACAAAATTCAAGCTGTGATTAAGTCTCACTTGTACACTGCAGACCGAGTGATTTTAACTCTTCTTAGAGGGTAGGTCTATCGATCAGCCAGTGAGTTGCAAATCACACAAAGTCCAAACTGTAACAAACTTTCTCAGCAGATATTTCAATAGATTGAAATCAGAGAACCTCCCAAAGCTCTTGTCCACAAATCAATCTTTAAGTCAATTATCACTCATTTATAAGTTCAGTTTTGATCTGTGAAGTAAATGGGTTTTACCATCTATTTTAAGCAATGTTTTAAAAACATTTTGTTTTCTTGTGTAAATGGCTTTTACAACTCATTTACCCACAAAAACTAAATGTTTTTAACCTAATTAACCAAAAACAAACATCTCATTGGAATTCACATTTTGTAAGAATTCCAGACAAAAGGTTTCAGTCCTTAACTAAATAAGCCCAGCTAATATTTTATAGCTCCAACTCCCTGTTGTTCTGATTTTATTAAACAAAATGGGTCGTCTTTTGAACTGCCATCTTTCAGATTTTCTCTCAAGCCCAACATTTAATACCCCTCCCTTTGCAACTTTAATGTCCTGAGAATTACAAATTACCTCTAAAATATTAATATGAACCATGAAGGGGAGATTCTCAATTGGATTGTGTAAGGCTGAGAGAGTACTTCAAAGGCAATAGAGCTCCCACATGTCTGCTGCCCTTATCTTTTGGAGGACATAGGATTGAAGACACCGTTGAAGCAGCCTTGGAGAGTTTGAGCAGTGCAAATTGTAAATGATACATTTTGCCTCATGGCAAATAGACAGAGTGAATGTTAAAAGTGGTCAGTACAGTGCTAGACAAGTGGGTTGATTTATTCTTGATGGTGTTAAGCTTCTTGATTGTTGCTGGACGTGTACTCATTTGGTTAAGTGGAGAGCATTCTATTACAGGACTGGTTTATGGCTTTTAATGATAGCCAGGACATGAAGAGTCAGCAGGTGAGTTATCTTCCACAGAATTCCTAGCTTCTGACCTATTATATTGTGTGAATATTGCACACCATGTATCTGCCCAAGTCTGAGTGTATTACAGGTCTTAATGAACAAGGACAATGACACCTCAGTGTCTGAGAAGTTGTGAATGGAGTTGAAAATTGGGCAATCAGCAAATATCCCCACTTCTGGCTTTATGATGGAGGGAAGGTCATTGAAGAAGCAGCTGAAGCTGGTTAGGCCTAGGACACTACCCGGAGGAACTCTTTTAGTGGCATTCAGGGATTAAAATGATTGACCTCCAACAACCACAACCAACTTCCTTTGTGCTAGCTGGGACTCCAACCAGCAGATACCATTCCCCTAATTCCTACTGATTCTAATTTTGATCCCTGATGTTTTACTTGGTCACATACTGCCTTGATGTCAAGGACAGTCAGTCCCACCTCACCTCATCTCTAGAGTTCAGCTGTTTTGGCATGCTAACACAAAGGTTGCATTGAGGTCAGAAGCTGAGTGGCCCCGACAGAATGCAAACTGAGCATCACCTACCAGGCTATTCTATAAATGCTGTTTATTAGCACCGTAGGTGACACCTTCTCTCACTTTAAAAATGACCCAGAGCAGACTGATGGGGCTGGGTTCGATTTAACCTGCTTTGTTTGAGGACAGGACAAACCTGAGTAATTTTCTATGTTGTCGGATAGATGCCAGTGTTATAACTGTACTGGACAAGCTTGGCAAGTTCTGGAGCACACGTCTTCAATACTGTTAACAAAATGTTGTCAGGGCCCATAGCCTTTGCAGTATTCAGCGTTTTCAGTCACCTTCGAATATTGTGAGGGATGGTTAGCTCAGTTGGCAGGATGGTTGGCCTCTGATGCACACTGACAGCATGGGTTCAATTCCTGTGTCAGTTGTTGTCACCACGAATGCCCTTCATTGACCGTGCCAGAGGAATGGTTGAACTCACCACCATTAATCTCTCTCTAATGAGAGAGCAGCTTATAGTCCTTGCAGTGATTTTCACTTTTACTTGATCATGTGGAATGTGTCAAATTGGCTGAAGACTGTGATGGTGGAGGCCTCAGGATCATCCACTTGGCATTTTCGGATGAAGAGATGCACTGATTTGCTGGGCCCCCTCACCATTATATGGCAAGACTACCAGCCTAGATCTGATCCGTTGGGTTGTGGTGTCATGAAACTCTGTCTATCATAAGATGGATCCACTGTTTAATATGCAAGTGGAGATGTAGCTTCTCCAATCGATTTTTAGATGATTACCGTCATTTTCAGATGGTAACCAGCAGAATGTTGTTTGACCTGGGACCATGAGAGTTCATGGACATGGAATAAATATTGTGAATCTCCATGGTAACTCCCTCTTGACTGTATTCCACTCTGGTGCTAACTCTAATGGCTCAATTGTAACCTGTCTTATTCGGGGTTGGTCACGCTGGTGCCTGAGAGATAATCATACTCACAGAATCATACCCATGTAGATATTTGCAGGCTGTTCTTGACTAGTTTGTGGGGAAACTGTCCCAACTTTGGCACAGCCCTAGATGATATTGAAGAGGACTTTGCAGTTTGATAGGACTGGGTGTACAATTGTCATTTCTGGTGCCTAGGTCGGTGTCAGGTTGTTCCTCCATGTCCCCAAAGTATTATCCTGAGCTTCTAGTTACATTAATCTACAATGACATGATGACCATGACACTGCATTTAATTCTTGTATACAAGGGACACGCTATAATGCTTTATTTTTCCAAAGTGAAGTATCTGTAATCCAATACACCTGACTACACTTACAATTGACACTGCTCAGTTTTATGCCTCACCCATTTACAGATTTTTCTTTGCTCCTTTCCATTAATCTGTGAGGAACTCAAGGAGGAATATTTCTTCCTACATGTGCATTCACTCTGTTTGTGTTTGCTAATCATTTTCCAGATTCAGAAATACAGATTTTTCATGCTTTGGAAGCATTGTTCCAGAACCTTCAAGTTGGTCTCTTCAAAATTGCATACTCACCGATATCTTTGTGAATATGTAGATGAATAAGTAGAGAATTGCAATAAAGAGCCGAATTCTTTGGCCTCCAAACCGTTTTCGTAAATATTCGGGCATGGTGGTGACCTGCAGGGACAGAATACCTTCAACTCTATTCTAATGTTAAAATCACATGGGAATCAGACACAATGAGACTTATTTATAATGTTTATGATTCAACCTTGCCCAGCAATCAAATGTGTAACCATTCCGAGATGCAGGACATTCTTCTTCAAAGATGAAAGAGATTGAAAGAAATACATGAGGAGTGAGCATTTAGACAATTATCAAAATTGCACACTGAGCAGACAGCATGGATTAGAAACAGAAACTCAATGCTTCCAGAATGTGTAACCAGCCCAGATCATACAAAGTCATTACCAATCTTGATGGTAATGTTGCAAAGGAGCAGAAGCCAGCTCAGAAAAATGCATGGTACAACAGTCATGCACAAAGATTGTGAGGAAGAACACTCTGATAATGATGATTGTGCAGTGATGTTGAGTGACAGCAATCAGCAGCAAGACACCAAGCTATCAAACAAGTGCAGCAGAGAAGAAGGTGTACCTCACCACACAGGATATGTGATCACAAATTGTCCAACTTCCAAAGCATTAGATTGAATTTTAAAGCGGCATTCTTGTAAAGTCTGTTTCAGTTAATTATCAAATTGACAGCACATGCCAATGTATAATCATGTAAATCAGTTTGGAGGATGCTTTAATCGTTGGGAAATGAGGGTGGTGATGTATTATATCTCACAATCAGTATGGCAGTATACCTTCAAGGGACATGCTCATGATATTATCACTGTACCTGGCCTGAGGTTGTAATGATTAGTGGTCATGCCTTAAAGCTCGAGGGACCGGTCTTCAATTCCGCCCTCAGGCAACTGTCTGTGTAGAGTTTGCACACTCTCCCCGTGTCTGCGTGGGTTTCCTCCGGGTGCTCTGGTTTCACCCCACAGACCAAAGATATGCAAGTTAGGTGGATTGGCCATGCTAAATTGCCCATAGTGTCCAGGGATGTACAGGCTAGTTGGATTAGCCATGGGAAATGCAGAATTACAGGAATAGGGCAGGGAGGTAGAACTGGGTGGGCTGCTCTTTGAAGGGTCGGTATGGATTCAATGGGCCAAATAGACTATTCCACATTGTAGGGATTCTACGAACCATCACAGACTCCATCTTACCTTGAATTTCTCTAAGTATGCTGCTCTGCTGTAACCTGATACCTTAATATTAGCCCATATGTTATGGACTAGGCCAGACCACTCAAAACATTCTTAAGCGAGCAGCCCAGACCATAACTTTGCAATTTGTTTTGGTAAATGTTCAGTGAAAATTACCCAGAGTAAGGAAGCTAGGTTGACTACTGGATTTTAAAACAGACAAACATTTATTCACAAAATTACACAATGAAACACAAAGAATAGAATAAAGAACCCCTACAGAACTCAGACTATCCAAACTAGATTTAAGTATGCTGTTCCGAATATACACAACAGTCCCAATCAGCAAACCCCCCTTAAAAACACAGTACCAAAAAAGGATCATGCTCATGTTGAAGTTAGGTTGAAGTTAGAAGGAGAGAGAGTTTCCACATAGCTCACTGTTAAACTCCCAACTATTTCTGGACTGAACTAAACTGCTCAGTTAGAGTGCTGACCACTTCCCTTTCATTCTACAAGTCATTTCTAAAACATGGCCACTTTGGACCTGAAATCTCATCTGCTTACGTATAAACAAAAGGCCTCTCAAAATCCTTTTCATCTCTGTACCAAACCAGACTGATCGGAGCCCGGCCTGGTTTATTACCCCTCTGAAAGAAATCAGAGCCAAGGAACAGCTTTTAGAAGAAAAAGGACTAGCATTGTAACACATGCCTGAGGAATGTAATGTTTATACATTATCGTTAATTGCTATAAAGGACTGTTGGTTTCTTCAATATCATGATATCCATTTCCATGTGTTATGTTATAGGAGATAACATAAGCAACAGATGAAATGGCTTGCTAGTGGCAGGCTCAGCAAGGATCAAACAAATGGTGAAGAAAAGGAAAGCTTCCCATGAATGAAGAGATCAGCTTGTTTTTAACTTTACCTCAGCTGCAATGTAAATGGGGAGAAAACACCAAGCCAGCAGGATCACAATAATCATTCCCTAGAAAAAGAGAAGTCGAGAAATTACAATCAGGAACTGGAACAAGAAAATTCTACCACTGGGTATTGTGACCATACCCTTCCAGACAACAGTAACTTTCATCCTGTTAGTCTCCACCCTCCTCTTGACTGTAGGAAACATCCATGATGATAATTGACAACCCAGAGACCCATCCCTGATCACACTATCAATCCTCAGATGAAGCCTTTGAGAAAAATAATACAAAGCTGTGGACAGACTGAAACAATGCAAAGCATTACACATCCAATGAAAGAATGGTATTTATCTCAGAGTACAAAGTGAAACACTGAGATTTAGAAAATCGTAACAATGAATATGATGGAGTTAGTTGAGTACATAAATTAGGCACACGTCAATATAATGACCATATTTCAAAAAATCTAAAATCACTTAAGGCTAAGGTAGATGCATAAGTGCCAGACCTGTAGGACAGAAAAGGAGAAGTTTCACTCCTGCATAGATTTGAGTTGATGTCAAAATGTAGTTGTATTCATAAAAAGGGACTGGCCAAATGTCTAACTAAAGTAGGCGATGAGGATAAACGCATTGGAAAATAGTTTGAATATTTTATATAACACCTGACTCAATCAGATACATTATTTATATAATATAAATGGTCAGAGATTACAGATTGTAATTAACAGCTGTATTCTTAAATTTTGCATCAATTTATTCATCATAGAATCAGCTAAAGACAAAGCTGTAATTTCTTTAACATATTTTGCATGCTCAATATCTCCCAAAGCACTTCATAGTCAATGAATTATTTTGAAGTGTGTTTATCTCTGTTATGAATGAGACCAAAACTGCTCAGATAAATCCACAAATTTAAGATTAAAGAGACAATTCATACACTTTAAGTGCCTGATTGGTTCAAGTATAAACTAGACATGAGGACAGCTCACCTGCTCTTAATGTTATAGATTTTTTATATCTGCCTGAATAGATAGACAGATGTCTTAGTCCAAAAGACTGTACCTTAAAGAACAGATTTTCTCCATGACACACAAGTGGTAACCTGTATTAGGTGTTGTAAATCTTAGGGTGGGATATTATTACACCCTCTTTAGGAATGATTCATGTAAAGTGAAATGCAATGGATTTCGGTCTCCATTTCCAGCTCAGGAAGTCTCAGTGCCTTGAACAACGTGATGACTGACATTTCAATTTAGTGCAATTAGCAAGCAGACTTCAAAGGCTGCAAACCAGGCATGTACCCAAAACTTCAATTTCACACCAACTGGTCACTATCTTTAAGGCAAGCTAACACTTACATCACCACCAATATTATAATTGCAGATGATTAAATACTTTGTTTATTTACTTGTGATTCTTACGATAACTTAGTTAACAATGACCTTATATTAGATGAACAGATTAAGATTGTTTATCTATCTACATCTGATTGACTATTTCACTGTCTGGATTTGTCAGCTCAGTTCTGAAGTTGGGCCAATCTCATGACTAATTAGTATATTCGTTTTGGTGATTGGTATAATATTCATATTTTATTATTCTTCGTGATCCATCAATCCAATTCTTTGTTCAAAGTATATATGTAATGAAAATGTAAAAGATTAACATAAAGTAAATGATTTCTTCTTCTAATTTTCAAGGAATCATAGAATGGTACAACCGCGAAAGAAGGCCATTTGGCCCATTATGCATTGCTAGTTCTTTATTCTAGCATTATTTTATAAGCTTTTAAAATATTTGAGACCGTTTGTCACACAACATTTGACTACTTGGAAGGTGACAGTTCAGGAGTGAGGATAGGAACGGTTTACATACAGAATTACAGGCAGATCCTGGGGTTGCAAATGTGTTCCATTCTGGAGCCCATTCCTAAGTGGAATTGCATGCAAGTTGGAACACAATACAGGACAATGGAAAGCTGCCGTTCATTAGTACAGGAAAACGTTATCTGTCAATTATAACCATGTGTGACCATGGTATAAGCTTTTGTAAGTTTATTAATAGGGGACCCTATGTACTTTGAATCCTTTATCTAAATGGTACACAATTGCTCTCTTACACATTGGTAGTTTTGCATTATTCTATAGCAGTGTTCCTCATCTTAAAGAGTTGGGCTGGAGAGGGAAGGCAAGACAGAATCTTTCTAAATAGGTAATTGTCTGTGCTAATAAAACCTAGCAAATTTGTCATAGGGCTCACATTGAATTCATATGCACTGACAGCGATCCCAGAGGCTGCTCCTGTTCCAGCTAATCCGATGAAATGACCACTTCCCACATTACTGGCAAACAGTGATGCTCCAATCTAATGGAAGAGAGTAAAGAAAGTCTCAGACTAGGCAGAGTCAAAGGCCACAGTCAACAAATGAGATCATGAGCCAAAATACTCACCGGCCACCATACCATATTCCTTCCAGCTAGAAAATAGCCTTTCACAGTGTTCCTCTTTGTCCTGTACATAGACTGACAAAAACAATGCATCATTCTTAATCGAAGATAACGTGTACCGAGCAAACTATAAGGGTGAAATCAATACAGTGATCTACACCTTTCTCATTGATTAACACTGGCTCTCAAAGCTCTACAGGTAGCTACTGTGGTCCACCTGGATTCTTTGTTATGTCCCATCCCCGATAAAGAGCTGAGACACAATGCCATTTCCACACAAAAGCTCTTCCTATGTCAACAGCAGGCCTGTGCTGGTATGTAGCTTTTACTCACCCACCTGCTCTTTCCCCAAAACCCATTATCTGATGATATATTTCAATAGTTGCTTTAGAATCTGATTCCACTACCCTTTCATATAGTGCATTCCACATGGAAAGCACTGCGCCTATTTTTCTTTCTCATACCAACATTGACTTCCTTATTTACTTTATTAAAAGCATTGATGATTTAAATACCTTCACTCAAATCCTCCCTTAACCTTCTGTAGGGAAAGTGATTCTAATTTCTGCATCTCTAATTTCTCCACTAGTTTACACACAGAATTATAGGTAGTCACCAAAGCTGGTAACACATCATATTTGTCCTTAAAGGAGTGTGTGTAGTTCTTATAGATGGGTAACAATATGGGTCTCACATAGGTTAGAACAATCCCTGCAGCCTACAAAATAAGGCTGAGGTCAAGAAGAATACTTTTGGAGGTTAACATGCCACAATCCATGTTGGCTGTGTTCAAATTGCTGGAGTAAATCCAGGTGCAAAAACCTTCCCCAGCTGACCAACTTTGGACACTACATACCTGAAGTCCCCTGCTCATTCCACATCCTCTTTATGCCTTGACATCCTTCCGAAGTTATGTGTTGCCCAAATTTGAATACAATATTCCAGCTGGGATTTTCTAAAATTAAGCTTTCTTATTTTCATTAAGGAATATATTGAGATTATGAGATACAGGGGTGACAATGTAACATTAGCCCACACTTGGTTCCATTGGAGCAAACAGCATACAAACTGCATGCAGCCTGCTCAACAGCCTGACTGTAACACGCAGTTCAGCATGAAATGCTCTGCCGACCGATTGAATGTTCGGTATGATACAATGGATGTATCATAAGCACATGACAATTAATCTACACTCTCTAAAAAGCAGCCTGTCTCTCTTAAAGGGGAGTTGGTACACAAGCTATTGGATCAGTTTCAGAAGAGCTTTGTTGAAATGCAGACGACTGGCTAGAAAAAGGGCATTTCAACACATTCAGAAGCTCTTAGTGATGACGGTTGGTAGGACTGGAAAAGCCATGGGGCTGAGAGACAGAATACCCATTTAGCTGAGAGTAAGAAAGGTGGGTCAGAGCACCAACTGGGTACAAATGACCAACCGTGAACGGTTATTTATTGAACGGTGTTTGACATCACAATGAGCATCCTGTGAATATATCAGTGGAAACATGATGCACCCAGACTAATGCCCTTCCAGTCAGAAAGTGCCACATGAACCGCACTGTAAATGGACAGAAGGATTCCAATTGTCATTTTAGATGTTCTGGTCTCTGTAAACCAACACCAATAGCATTACTGAACCCAGTTTTACAAGCCATTTCTCCATTGACAAAGCCAAAGATCTGTTTGATTTTACAATTTTTCAATAGCCTTTTCAATTTGTCCCACTAACAGCACATCTGGATACTGTTGTGCATACACTTCCTTCTTACAAACACAAATACATTATCATCCAGACATTTTTTTCTCTGCAGCTGAGCTCACACAGTCCCAACCATTACCATCCCCCTCACCAGGAAAAATGGCTTCCAATGAATAGAGTTCTTACCCAAAGTCCTACAGCCAAGACAAACACTAAATATACAGTCAGGATCACAATGTCAGCCACATCCAGTGTGTGTGGTTTTACTGGAGCTTGAGCTGTGCTGCCTGGGGTATTTGTTGTCTTCTCCATCGTCAAAGTGATCTCAGTCTTCATTTCCATTTCTCAGGCTTTGATGAGAATCAAATGGGATTTCATAATTAGCAAACGGAATGATCAAAATTTTATGCTAATATAAATAAAAAAGTGCTTTAAAGTTATATCTGTAATCTGTCAGTTTTATCTTACAGAGTGTTGATCAAGTGGGTGGCTCCTGTTTAACATCTCTTACCTGGCTTTCAAGTATAATTCTTTGCCTTTACATTGACCTCACACAGTAATGCTGAATTAACCTTTCTCTGCAGCTGTGTTTGAGGGGTATCACCGGAACAAACAGAAGCAGGTAATCTTCCCGTATCATGCGAGCTGCTCTCCTAACAAAACTTACACAAAAATTTGCTCTTTCTATGGTCCTAAAAGTTCAAATTCCAATCTGAGGTGTTATTAAGTAAAGGAACAAATTCACTTTGGGTTAAAGTTTAAATCAAATCTATTTCTGTAATGTTAGTTTAAGCACAGCCAGGGAGAATCCAATCATGTCACAATCATCTGAACCTTGGAGCCCTTTAACAGCTTTCTCCTTATCTCTTAGGCAAAAATGAGGGCTGCAGATGCTGGAAACCAGAGTCTAGATTAGAGTGGTGCTGGAAAAGCACAGCAGGTCAGGTAGCATCCGAGGAGCAGAAAAATCGACATTTCGAACAAAAGCCCTTCATCAGGCTTCATTCCTGATGAAGGCCTTTTGCCCGAAACATCAATTTTCCTGAGCCTCAGATGCTGCCTGACCTGCTGTGCTTTTCCAGCACCACTCTAATCTAGACTCTCTTCTCCTTATCTCCCACAGCTTAATGTTCTCCTTCAATCCCATTCCATAAGGTGCTCGTACCTTGCCTCCAAGCCTCTGCTCATACCACCAAAGTGAGGAGTTTCTATGTCAATGCAGCAACTCCATTGATCGATTGAACATCTCACTGTCTTTTGCAGGAATCAGGATCGGCAAAATCCTCAGCTAAAAGGATATTGCTGGCAAAGAAAGCTAACTGACAAAACATGGGTGAATTGTCAGCTGTTTTTCATCCATTCAAGTTGGTCAGTGAAAGACTGTATGAAACATCTACACCTATCCAATAAATGTCCACTGTGGGAAATGCTTCACCAGTGAATTTGGGCCTTTAGCATGTTAACGCCCGAAAGTTTTCATTTCCTTAGCTTTCATATGGTTCAAGAATGAAAGTTGCATTCTTAATGTGAAAGTGAGGCGATTTCAACCAAGCAGTAGGACTCATAATGTGGCTCATTTATTTATTTTTATTCACTCACAGGATGAGGGTATCTCCGCATCGGCCAGAATTTGTTGTCCATCCCTAATCGCCCAGAGGGCAGTTAAGAGAGAACTGCATTGGTGTGGGTCTGGAGTTACATGTAAGGACAGGTGAGGATGGCAGCTTCATTCCTTAAAAGACATGGGTAAACCAGATGGGTTTATCCCCCAACAATCTATGGTCATCAATTAGATTCTTAATTGCAAATATCTATTGAATTCAAATTGCATAATCTGTTATGGCAGCATTTGAACCTAGGTCCAGAACATTACCTGAGTCTCTGGATTAACAAGTCCAGCGATTATACTACTAGGCCTTTTAGAATTTATGCTTGCTAGAAGAAACACACATTTCGATGCAGAGACCCATTCTTTTCAGGCAGAGGGATATTGTGAAACCTTGCATTTTCCTTTGGATTACCTGGAGCACAGGAAGCCTCTAGGTCCTTGATGCCTTTTCTATAGCAACACTACAATCAATCAGTATCAACTTGCCAACTAATCAGCCTTTCTTCCTGTAATATTGAGTTCTCCAATTTCAAATAACCTCCCTTCTCTTCCCCTGACTCCCTCCCAGCCCCTTTCCTTCCCTTCCACTCCATCAGCCACCTACTGGAATCATTTCACCCATTGATCAACCAGGACATACCCTCTACGTGTCTTCACCACTCCCCACTTTACCACCCTGCCTCCGTCACCCCCTTTATCTGCAGCGCCCCCAGTCCTGAAGAAGGGTTACACCTGAAATATCAACTTCTCCAACTCCTGATGCGGCCTGTCTTGCTGTGTTCTTCCAGCCTCCTACTTGTCTATGATGGTTTGAATTTTAGCAATTCAGTCTTTGTCCTAATGAGTGCAAGAAAAACAGTTTCAACACTATGTCTCTTTTCAGTAATATTCAAGTTCTGTACTACCAACTAAGTAAGATGCTGATTAGATAACAATTCATAGGATTAGATGGGGCAAGTTACTATCAATGTCAACTCTGATAAGATTAATACCAAACCTCCAGAAAGTTCAATGTATAAAGTTGATATTAGTCATTGTTAGGCAATGATGATCACTTTCTTGATCAATCTGTAATGTAACAGAACTGACCTACAATGTCTGCAGAGCAATGTGCATACAATCAAAAGCCCATGGGAAATATGCACTCCAGGTGAAGTCCTGCCCTTTTTCAACATCTTCTCTCTGGTAAAAATCTTCTTTCCTTCTCTCCTCCTCCTCGGTCTTTTGGTAACCGATCGTGCTCTGTATAACCTTTTGTCATTCTCTCAAGGATGCTGTAAACATGGGCAATGCCAAGTAATGCCCTCATGCCTGGGAGCAACTGACTTGTGCAGAGCCTTGAACCCTGTGCATGCTCCTGCAATTCTCACCATGCCATTGGCTAGACATTTTTGCAGCTTTAAACATCAAGGGAAAGCACCAATCATTTTTACAGACTCAGCAAGGGCCAGGAGAAAAAATGTATCTATCTGTAAATAGTCAATGCTACCCTTCAATGCTGTGAGGACGATGCCAGGGGATAGGGAATTTTCTATTCTACTGCTGAATGTGAAGCTGTACAAGGAGCATTAGCTGGCAGCATCACACTCTGCTTGACGGCAAATCTGCCTGCTGTGAATTACCAGTGACTGATTGTTGTACTTATGCTAATGATCTTCCCAAAGCAGTATCTCTGCAATTTGCCCCAAAAGTGTCCACACGTGTCACAAACATCATTTTGTACTGAGGGCACTTGTGTGCCCCCCAAGAAACAGATGTGAACCAGTGTATTGGCCTGTTCTGAAGATTTTACAAATAGACCCAGGAACATTCACAAAGACAACAATATCAGCCTGGGACAATTTTATTTAAATCAGAACAGCATGGCTACACACTAAGGCTGAGTGTGTACATAAGCCTGTAGAAACATTGCACTGACATACTTTGAGCTGAGCTTTAAGTACCATAGTGCATTTTTTTTGTTTTTTTTAAACTACTACAAAGTGCATTTATTGAAGTTCTGAGAATTGCAAACTCTTAATTGCCTTGTTAACTTGTAAACAAGTAGTTTAGAATTGTTACTGTTACTGCATGCTGATTCGTTGAGCTTTTTATAATCAATGCTGGAATTCACTCTTAGAGAAAATGCACTGTTCAAAGTTTACAAGTTGTGAAGCTGGGATACGGTTGAAAGCACATTCAGCAGTAGAGGATTTCATCTCGTTTAGTTCAACCAAACTGAGCATCTATTTCACGCACCATAGTCAATTAATAGTGAGAATTACCTCAGCAAATACTTGGTTTAATTCTCAATTGGTAAAAATGAAATGCAAAGCAGTGAGATTTAGGGGCATATAAGACCATAAAATAGAATTGAGTCCTTCAGCCCATCAAACCTGCTGTGCCATTCGATCATTTTTAATTCATTCAAGAGATGGGGGCTTTACTGCTTACATCAGCAGTTAGTACCCATCCCTAATTGCCCTTATGAAGGTAACGTTGAGTTGTCTTCTTGAATTGCTGCAGTTCATTTGGCGCAGGTAGTATTGAGGGAGTTCCAGGATTTTGACACATTGACGCTGAAGGAGCAGTAATTTACTTCCAAGTCAGGATGATGTGTGGAATTTGCAGGTGGTAGTCATAGAGATGTACAGCATGGAAACAGATCCTTCAGTCCAACCCGTCCATGTCAACCAGTTATCTCAACCCAATCTAGTCCCACCTGCCAGCACCCAGCCATATCCCTCCAAACTCTTCCTATTCATATACCCGTCCAAATGCTTCTTAAATGTTGCAATTGTACCAGCCTCCACCACTTCCTCTCATTCCATACACGTACCACCCTCTGCGTGAAAAAGTTGCCCCTTAGGTCTCTTTTATATCTTTCCCCTTTCACCCTAAACCGGAGACCAGAATTGCACACAATATTCCAACAGTGTCCTAACCAATGTCCTGTACAGCCGCAACATGACCTCCCAACTCCTGTACTCAATACTCTGACCAATAAAGGAAAGCATACCAAACGCCTTCTTCACTATCCTATCTACCTGCGACTCCACTTTCAAGGAGCTACGAACCTGCACTCCAAGATCTCTTTGTTCAGCAGCACTCCCTAGGACCTTACCATTAAGTGTATAAGTCCTGCTAAGATTTGCTTTCCCAAAATGCAGCACCTCGCATTTATCTGAATTAAACTCCATCTGCCACTTCTCAGCCCATGTATCTGCTAGCCCTATCCTTCTAGATGTTAGTGGTTGTGGGTTTGGAAAGTGCAGTCTAAGGAGCCTTGGTGAATCTCTGCAATGCATCCTATAGATGGTATATATCGCTTTGGTGCATCACTGGTGGATGGAGGGGATGTTTATGGATGCGGTGTTGGTTAAACAGTATGCTTTGTCCTGGATGGTGTCAATATTCTTGAATATTGTCATAACTGCACAAAGCTAGGCAAATGGGGAGTATTCTATCACACTCCTGACCTGTGCCTTGTAGAGGGTGGACAGGTTTGGGGAGTCTAGAGGTAAATTGCTTGAAAGGATTCCTGGCCTCTGACCTGCTTTTGGAGGCACTGTATTCAAGTGGATAATCCAGTTCAGTTTCTGGTCAGTACTGACTCCCAGGATGTTTACATTTGAGTTTTCAGTGATGGAAATACTATTGAATGTCAAATAGAGATGGTTAAATTCTCTCTTATTGGTGATAGTCATTGCCTGTCTCTTGTGTGGCATGAATGTTATTTGTCACTTTTCTGCCTAAGCCTGGATATTGTCCAGGTCCTATTGGTTACAGACATACACTGCTTCAGTATTTGAGGAGTCACGAATGGTGCTGAACATTGTGTAACCATCAGCGAACATTCCCACCTCTGACCTTATGATGGAGGGAAGGTTGTTGATGGAGGACCTGAAGGTGGTTGGACTTAGGACACCACCCTGAGGAACTTCTGCAGAGATATCCTGGACTGAGATGACTGACCTCCAACAATGACAACCATCTTCCTTTAAGCAAGATATAACTTGCAATCAGTAGACAGTTCTTCCCCAGATCCCGTTGATTCCAGATTACTAAGGCTATTTGATGCCATGTTCAGTCAAATGCAACTTTGACATTAAGGGCTGTCACTCCCACTTCACCTCTGGAATTCTGCTCCTTTGTCCATGTTTGAACCAAGGCTGCAATGAGGTCTGGAGCTGAGTGTCCTTGATGGAACCAAAATGGAGTGTCAATAAGCCTGTGTTGTCTTGTCCAGCTGTTTGTATACAGGGCATACTAGATAATATTCCACATTGTTGAATCAATGCCAATATTGGAGCTGTACCGGAACAGCTTGGCTATGGGAGTGACAAGTTCTGGTGAACAAGTCTTCAGTTTATTGCTGAAATGTTGTCAGGACCCAAAGCCTTTGTAGTAACCATTTCTTGATATCACATGGAGTGAATCAAATTGGCTGAAGACTGCTTATGCCGTTAGGCACACAAGTAGTCCTATGTTGTAGCTTGAGCTGGTTGGCAGCTCATTTTCAGGTTTGCCTGCTGTTGCTCCTGTCATGCTCTTATGGAGTCATCAAGCCATACAACATAGAAGAGACTCTTGGGTGTGAGTCTGTGCTGATCTATCTACACTAATCCCATGGTCCAGCATTTGTAGTCTTGAATGTTATGTCATTTCAAGTGCACCCTATGTTGCACCAGGGTTAGCTCAGTTGGCTGGACAGCTGATTTACAATGCAGAGTGATGCTAATTCCCATATTGGCTGAGGTCACCGTGAACATTCCACTTTCTCAACCTTAGCCTTCCCCGGAGTTATGGTGACCCTCAGGTTAAACTCACAACCAGTTGTCTCACTCTATTGAGAGAGCAGCCTATGGCCTGGCAGGAGAATGGCAACTTTACCTTCATGTTAGACAAAGAAAGGAGATATACAACCTGTGACAGATGAGAATGCTTTACTGATCCTGGAATCTTTCCAAAGAATGGAGGATTAGAGGCAGCACACTCCCACATCCCAGTGGTCCTATACCATTTTCTGATGGTCTCTAGTAGTCTTTGGTGGTCTCACTACTAACCATCTTTGTTTATCCCCCAGGCTGATGTAGAGGAACTCCTGGACTTATCCCAAGGAGATGGTGTGGCTGTATCCCTGGACCTTCTTGTCCCTCCCTCCCATCCTGTTCTTGTTAATAGACTTTACGTTGGCGACTGGCATTCAACGCTCTGTCAATCATTTGTCTAACCCCTCTTGGCCAATGGTCATGAGACAGATATTCATGATGTCAGCTGACCATTGTCCCCTTGCTCAGGTTCTTCTGAGCATTAGTTTACTTTTATAAGAACAAATACTTCTTAGTTTTGAAAGCAATAAACTGATAATAGGGTGATTTAGCACCAGATAAATTGTTGAGACTAGTTCAATACACATCATATTTCTTCCTTTTTTTTCCCATGCTAAAGTTTTGAAAGTTAACTACTGCTGTAATAGCTGGTAAATGAAATCTCATGCTATAAATTAACCACTAAGAGGCTAGTACAATTACAACATTGAAAAGGCATCTGGATGGGTATATGAAAAGGAAGGGTTTGGAGGGATGTGAGCCGGGTGCTGGCAGGTGGGACTATATGGGTTTGGATATCTGATCAGCATGGACAAGTTGGACCAAAGGGTCTGTTACCATGCTGTATATCTCTATGACTCTATGAAAATTCAATTCTGACGGGACCCCAATATCTGACAACAAAAACGGTATGGTGGTGACTTTGACTGATACCATCATGGATGCGACTGCTACAGACAGATTGATGAGGGTGAGGATGTGGTCAAGTATGTCTTTCCCTTTTGTTGGTTCCTTTGCAGACCCAGTCCAATTCCCTTTCAGACTCAACCACCCGGGTCAGTAATGATGCTGCTGTGCCATTCCTGGATATGTCATGCCCCACTGGCAGGACAGACCCAGCTGAAGTGGTGGACACTGAAGACCGCCACTTAGAATAAATTATACACTCTTGCCATGCTCAGTATTTCCTCCAAGTTGTGTTCAACATGGAGAAAGACTGATTCACTGGCTATGTGGCAGTGGGGGTGGTAATAACCAGCAGGAGATTTCCCTGCCTATGATCAACCTGATGCCATGAGACTCCATGAGATTGGGAATCAATACTGAGGTGCCCCAGGACTATTCCCTCCATCTGTGTATCACCGTGCCAGCACTTCAGCTGGGTCTGTCCTGCCAGTGGGGCAGGACATATCCAGGGATGGCAATGGGGCTACCAAGAACATTGTCTGTAAAGTATAATTCCGTGAGTATGACTATGTCAGGCTGTTATTTGACTAGTCAGTGAGACAACTCTCCCAAGTTTGGCACTAGCCCCCAGATGTTAGGAGGGGGGAGTTTACAGGGTCAACAGGAGTGTGTTTGCAATTGTTGCTTCCAGTTCCTGGGTTGATATGGGGTGGTCCGTCCAATATCATTCTTTTAAGAAGTTTTACACCTGGAGAGTTGGCAACCATAATTAAATAGAAGATTGACTGAATGTAAGAATGCACATTCCTAATCTTTCCTGACTCATATTTGGCCAAGATTGGCAGGTGCAGCAGTCAATGTGCATTACAAGGTTATTGATTTGGTCCTCTCAGCACTGCGTTGTCTGCCTAACTGTTTTTATTTGCTTTATATTCTTTAGATTCTAAAGGCTGAATTTTGCCAGATGTGATCCCTGACACCTAATCTACTTGGCCTATGGGGAATTTTATCCATATTCTTTCACTCATTGCCTCATTAATTGTGTGACTAGTTTTTTTGGCATCAGTCTCATGGAGCCATGTGGCTATAGAGAAGGAGGCGACATTGAAGCTGCTGGTATCATATCTAAACCCCCGTAGTGCACCACTTCAGAACCACCTTCCACACTGTTTTACCCAGACATTATCCTGAAGGAAAGGGTCCAAGAGAAAAGCTTAGCTCCTTGCATTGCCTGGAGATGCTGATGGTTCGGTGGTGATGGACAGGAGGGCAGCACTATATCCTACTGACTGGAAAAGACAGCCACATCGTGAGCATTGTTTCCTCAAGTTATATTTTCTGCTGCGGGCTCCTCAGAATTGCAGAGAAATGAAGTGTGTTGGGCTGTTAATGATATTCAAGTGCATGGAAATGAGATAGTTGCCATGCATTAGTGAGAGTGTGAAATTGCAGTTCAGACTTTAAGGGGAAATTTGGTGACTGTTTTTCCTCAGAGTCAGATTTCAGTATCTCAAATGCACCTCATTGCCAAAATGATAAATAATTGGATAACTGCAGAGGGGTGTAACGTATTTGGAAGAAGCTATTGAAAAGGAGGTGGCAAGGTGGAAGAAAAACATACAAACATTTGTAGCTCAGTGGTTAGCACTGCTGCCTCACAGCACGAGGGACTCTGGTTCAATTCCAGCCTTGGGTGACTGCCTGTGTGGAGTGTGTACATTCTCCCCGCGCCTGGGTGGGTTTGCTCTGGGTGCTTTGGTTTCCTTCCAAAGATGTGCAGGTTAGGTGACTGGGCCATGCTAAATTGCCCAGAGTGTTCAGGGGTGTGTAGCATAGGTGCATTAGTCAGAGGCAAATATAGGATAATAGGGTAGGGGAATGGGTCTGGGTGGGTTACTCTTTGGAGGGTAGGTGTGGACTTGCTGGGCCAAATGGCTGGTTTCCACATTGTAGGGATTCTATGAATATACAGGTGTAGAGCATAGAATTATTATCAAAGCAATTCATGTTCCTCCTAAGCAGTAACGTCCTTTAGTTGAAGCTTGTTTAACTGCCCACTAGCAAACCATTCAGTTCAACTGGGACATGTACAGTCATCATCTGCACAGGGAGCAGTGTGTATTGGGGACATATACAGTCATCATCTGTACAGGGAGGAGTGTGTATTGGGGACATATACAGTCATCATCTGTACAGGGAGCAGTGTGTAATGGGGACATGTACAGTCACTATCTGTACAGGAAGCAGTGTGTAATGGAGACGTGTCCAGTCACTATCTGTACAGGGAGCAATGCGTAATGGAGACATGTACAGTCACCATCTGTACAGGGAGTAGTGTGTATTGGGCACATATACAGTTACTATCTGTACAGGCAGCAGTCAATAATGGGGACACGTACAGTCACCATCTATACAGGGAGCAGTGTGTTATGGGGACATGTACAGTCACTATCTCTACAGGGAGAAGTGTGTAATGGGGACATGTACAATCACCATCTGTACAGGGAACAGTTTGTAATGGGGACGTGATCAGTTACTATCGGTACAGGGAGCAGTGTGCATTGGGGACATTTACAGTCACTATCTGTACAGGGAGCAGGGTGTAATTGGGACATGTACAGTCACCATCTGTACAGGGAGCAGTCCATAATGGGGATATGTGCAACCACTACCTGTACACAGAGCAGTCTGTAATGGGGACTTGTACAGTCACTACCTGTACACGGAGCAGTAAGTAACGGGGACATGTACAGTCACCATCTGTACAGGGAGCACTGTGTAGTGGGAACATGTACAATCAGTATTTGTGCAGGGAGCAGTGTGTAATGGGGACATGTACAGTCACAATCGGTACAGGGAGCAGCGTGTATTGGGGACATGTACAGTCACCATCTCTTCAGGGAGCAATCTGTAATGGGGACATATACAGTCACTACCTATAAAGGGAGCAGTCTGTAATGGGGACATGTACAGTCACCATCTGTACAGGGAGCAGTGTGTAATGGGGACATGTACAGTCACCATCTGTACAGGCAGCAGTGTGTATTGGGGACATATACAGTCATCATCTGTACAGGAGCAGTGTGTAATGGGGGCATGTACAGTCACTACCTGTACAGGGAGCAGTGTGTCATGGGGACATGTACAGTCACCATCTATACAGGGAGCAGTTCATAATGGGGACATGTGCAATCACTACCTGTACAGGGAGCAGTCTGTAATGGGGACATATAGTCACCATCTGTACAGGCAGCAGTGTGTTTGGGGACATTTACAGTGACTATTTGTACAGGGAGCAGTGTGTAATAGGGACATGTACAGTCACCATCTGTACAGGGAGCAGTGCATAATGGGGACATGTACAGTCACCATCTGTACAATTAGGAGAGAGTAAGAAAGCTGCATTTTGGGAAAGCAAATCTTAGCAGGACTTATACACTTAATGATAAGATCCTAGGGAGTTTTGCTGAACAAAGAGACCTTGGAGTTCAGGTTCATAACTCCTTGAAAGTAGAGTTGCAGGTAGATAGGATAGTGAAGAAGGCGTTTGGTTTGCTTTCCTTTATTGGTCAGAGCATTGAGTACAGGAGTTGGGAGTTCATGTTACAGCTGTGTAGGAAATTGGTTTGGCCACTTTTGGAATTTTGTGTACAATTCTGGTCTCCTTCCTATCAGAAGCATGTTGTGAAATTTGAAGGGGTTCAGAAAAGATTTACAAGGATGTTGCCCGGGTTGGAGGACTTAGAGTCATAGAGTCATACAGATGTACAGCATGGAAACAGACCTGTCCATGCCGGCCAGATATCCCAACCCAATCTAGTCCCGTTTGCCAGCACCTGGCCCATATCCCGCTAAACCCTTCCAAACCACATACCCATCCAAATGCCTCTTAAATGTTGCAATTGTACCAGCCTCCACCACTTCCCTCTGGCAGCTCATTCCATACACGTATCACCCCCTACGTGAAAAAGTTGCCCATTAGGTGTCTTTTATATCTTTCCCCTCTCACCCTAAACCTATGCCCTCTAGTTCTGGACTCCCTGACCCCAGGAAAAAGTCTTTTCCCTGGGGTGGGGGAGTCCAGAATAGAGGGTATAAGTTTAGGGTGGGAGGGAAATTTATAAAAGAGATTTAAGGGGCAACTATTTCATGCAGAGGGTGGTACACGTATGGAATGAGCTGCCAGACGAAGTGGTGGAGGCTGGTACAATTGCAAATTTTAAAAGGCTACTGGATGGGTATATGAATAGGAAGGGTTTGGAGGGATTTGGGCTGGGTGCTGGCAGGTGGGACAAGATTCAGGTGGGATATTTGGTCGGCCTGGACGAGTTGGACTGAAGGGTCTATTTCCGTGCTGTACATCCCTATGATTCTATGGCTCTAAATAGTGGCTTTGTGAACAATAATCACACCCCATTAAAAAACAAAAGGACGAATGTACTGATTTTGAAAACAAAAAAGACAATGTCCACAGTGAACTCCCTGCTTATGACACATCACCAGATCCCAGGTTTGCAGCTGAAACAGATATATAAGGCAGTGTAGAAAGAAGCGTTATAGCTGAAATGTTGACTTCACCTCCTGATGCTGCCCAGATTGCTGTGTTCTTCCAGCTTCCTGCTTGTCTCATGTGGGATTTAGAGCTACACGATCAAATTCTGCTAACCAATTCCTTTGAACCCCATTACCAGACAGATGCTTTGTTCATTTCCAAAATGCAAATTTTCATTTTTTCCGCTGTGATAATTTAGCAGATAGTTGAATATCAGGAGGGCTTTTCTGCCTCTTTGCCATTTCCCCCAGTGTTTCTATAATTCTTGCACTCACCCTTTTGTTAATTTTAATATTATGATACTCATTTACAAACATTCCTAGTCTTATTCAAGCTCATTTGCTCCAGGACTTCACTTTGTCTCTCTAATAGTGCATATAGGGTGTTAGGACAGCACTGCTGGAGATCATCTACACTCTGGGCCCTCTGTGCATTATCCAAACTCATTCCGTTTCTCAAGAAGCACAGTGGCACAATTTACTACATCAAAAGGGGATGAAGGTGTGGTTGAAATTCAATGTCAATTCCAGAAACAGACAAAAGCATCCAAATTCTGATTAACTAACATTTTTATTGCCAGCTTTAATTACTGATGTGTACAATACAAAATGAAAAATAAGATTAATTCTGCATATTAGGAAGCATGAACCTAATCTCCAGCTGCAGCAGTTTTATAAATAAAATATTATTAATAAATAATATTCACAATACAAACACACTATCTGACACTTGGTTAGGTGCCAGAGAATCACGCGCTGGATATCTCAGATTTAAGTGCCACTCATTTCTGCTCTGTGAAACTCAAAGACATTTCATTACTTTCATACATTTTTGTTTTCACATTCACTGAGTTGGATTATATTTATTTTTCAGGTGGGTAATTTACCTTCTATGTAGCAGATGGGCCTAAGTTATTTGATGCAACGACTCAAAGTATCAAAATCTTCATGTCACTACAGAGACAATTGGAAAAGGGAATGAGGTCAGATTTAATTAAGATTTGGATGTGCCGGTGTTGGACTGGGGTGGGCAAAGTTAAAAATCACACAACACCAGGTTATAGTCCAACAGATTTATTTGGAAGAACAAGCTTGTGAGGCGCTGCCTCTTCAGCAGATGGCTGTCTTGATGAAGAGGCAGGACCTTGAAAGCTAGTGCTTCCAAATAAACCTGTTGGACTATAACCTGGTGTTGTGTGATTTTTTAGATTTAATTAAGGCCTGTTTCCCTTCTCAATCAGACAAAATGTCTGCCTATGTGTGTCCCCAGTGGAGAGAGAGAGAGAGAGAGAAAAAGAGAAAGAGAGAAAAGGGTGAAAAAAAAGCTCCAAATGGTCCTAAGAGCAATTTAATAAAGCAATTAGTTCAGAGGCTACCTCATGATTTGAACAGTGTAGGGTTCAAGTCCATCACATTTAAGCTAGGTTTATGTTCCTCAGACTGAACAAACCTGGCGAGGTCATACCTGTTTGTTCTTTGATACATTAATAAAACACAATAAAGACGTTTGGATGCATGAAACCTCTCTCCAGAGGGGTCTCTAAAGTGAATGCACCATTTGATGTGCAGACGACCCAGCTTCTGGTTCCAGCGGATTACTGCTGGATAGAGAATGCGAGGCAATGGCTCAGCAAGCCTGCACCACAAGATTGGAAAACCAGGCAGGCTGCTTGAACCTGCTCGCTGCCTGGCAGATCGTGTTTGCAAGTTCAAGTGTGCAAGTATCAGGCGGAAATGCTGCTGAAGATCAATGTGTGGATTCACATAAACAGTGGCCAAAGTATTAGAATAACAGCTCGTACTCACAAAACTGTAGCCCTGGAATAATCAGCAAATTCAGAAGCAAACAAATAGCAAAAAGGTTTTTCTTTAAAGTTAACCAATGAATATGCCAGGCTGAAGGTCCCTCTGTTTGGGAAGCTTCCTTTAGATTCACCTGAAATCTATGCAACATTCTTGCACAGAAGGGTCATGACTGCAAGTTGTGAATTATTCTGCTGCCATCTGGGAGGATATCCCTTTAACGTGAGGATGCAGATGTAATGAAACTGAACGGTGCAATGTAAGGGAGACAATACTTACCACAAGTGTTGGAAATCTTCTTGCCAGGTGAACACCATGAGGCATTGTCTAGATCATAGCTAACTCTGAATTCAAACCAACTGGTGTATTATTTCTGTGAAGGTTTCTTAATTTGGACCCCAGAAATCATGCTCACACAATAAAAACAGTAATGAGCTTTAAGACCCATAACTGAGCTCTACTGAAATATATCCTGTCGATGGACCACCTGACCCAGCATCAAAGGCAGCACAAGCTAAAAGGGCTGGATTCAGATTTATTCAGCACAATGACCCAGCCAGATGGGATGACAGTTTTACATTTTATAAAAATGACATTATTTGAATAAATAGTGGCTTCAGACCGAATAATCGTTCCCTCTAAATCACAAAGCATATATCACACAGACCAGCTGGCACTTTTACAGGGTTTTAGGTAGAAAGCACAGGTTGTAAAATCCAGCAAGGATTGTCTAAATAAGCAGGAAACATGATAACCAAAGACTTGGGCCAAAACACTTGTACAAAACAGTAAAAGAGCAAATCTTCAAGCAAACTCTCAGAATAGGACCCTTTCCATTTCAGACAAGGTTGGGGAAGGGTTGGAACCACGGCTTCAGAAATGGTGAATGCCCATGATGAAAATTTAACAAAGAAAAGTTAAATAATCTCTCCAGCATCAGCAATAAAGGGGGCAGGGGTTGGGTAGGAGGGAAGCACATTTACTTTTAAAAGTATGAACACGGATGGAATTTTCAGAGTCCTTGGTGATGGAAAATAACTTCTCCTGTTTCTGGGGTGTCAGTAACAATGGGCCCAAAGTCCAACTTTCTGGATGTTGGTTACTGAGAGACTCTCAAAATTCTTAGGGATTTCAGTTTTCCTCTTCTGAAGCCATTAACTCTGAACTGGCGGATGGTTTCAGATAGCCTCCCATAATTCCTTCAGTCGGGTATTACTCTGGTGTGTGAATGAAGACAGTGAATGTTAGCAGGGTGTTCAAAGGAAGTATTGTATTGGAAGCATCTCCATTTCAGGCGAGAGATTGGGAATCCTGATTGATTGTTTCCTTCCCAACCCCAATGGTGCTGATACCGAGTGTAATCACCAACCTGCTGCTAACATCATATCAACTAACTCAAACAGGGTAGAGGGCACATGTTTTGCTCACATTGCTAAGTGCCCTTACCCATCAGCCTATCAGTTGGATTTCGGCCTTAAACGTAGAAAATAGGTGCAGGAGTAGGCCATTTGGCCCTTCGAGCCTGCACCACCATTCAGTACAATCATGGCTGATTGTGCAATCTCAGTATCCCATTCCTATTTTCTCTCCATATCCCTTGATCCCTTTGGCTACAAGGGCCATGTCCAGCTCACTCTTGAATATTTCTAACAAACTAGCCCCAACAGCTTTCGGTGGTAGAGAATTCCACAGGTTCACAACACAGTGAAAAAATTCTTCCTCATCTCAGTTCTGAATGGCTTATCCCTTATTCTTAGACTGTGACCCCTAATTCTGGACTTCCCCAACATCAGGAACATTCTTCCTGTATCTAACCTGTCTAGTCCCACCAGGATTTTGTATGGTTCTATGAGATCCCCCCACCCCATTCTTCTTAAATTGAGTAATTCATGGGCGATCAAACACTACTGGGATGAACTCAATTGATGGTGACCAGGGGCATAAAAATATAAGGAGACCAGAGGAGGTTCCACTGCCTCTCAGTCTGACCATGGTGAAGACGACTGATACAGAAAGCCTCACATTGAAGATTTGGTCTCATGTCCAAGCTTCCAACAGTTGACTATATAATCTGCCTATTGTTGGTGTCCATTGTAACTGAAATAAAATGAGAGTGAAGGTGGGGTGGTTAGGGGGAGCTATGGGACAGGCAGAAGACAGATGCTGATTCTGTCAATGCGGTTAAGTTGCTGCCAAGTTGATCTCAGAACTGCCCCTTCCAATTAGCCATTTCTCTTTCCATCGCTGTCATTACACAGAGAACACCCAATGTTGGGGCTATCTATCATCTTACTCACGTGACAGTCCAACAACACTGCACTTTTTGGCAAAACTGCTGTAAATGGAGAAGCGTCATTTATGTCACCAGGCAAGTGGGGAAACCACCTTCAGGTTCTGCAGGTTCACAGAGGCCTGTATATCGCTGTATGCTTTCTGTAATTCACAAAATATCAATACATGAGTTAGCAAAAGATTATGGCTCACTTCACGTCATCTAATCTAAAAGGTTTGATTTGATTGATATCAGGAATTCCACACTGACCAATAATTCCTCTGTACCAGATGTAAATAATATAGCAACTGCTGTAATCACACAGCTCCCCACTCCACAGGTTTGTCATAGAGTCAAACAGCACTGAAACAGACCCTTTGGTCCAACCAGACCAGGCTGAACATAATCCCAAACTAAACTAGTACCACCTGCCTGCTCCTGGCCTATATCCCTCCAAACCTTTTCTATTCATCTAACTATCCAAATGTCTTTTGTGTTTTGTCAAGCTGACATTGTCATAGGAAAGCAGTTGCAGCATTCTACCCTCAACAGCTGTGGTGACCTGCGTCATCTTAGGTTCATCACACTCTGGGCTACAGGCTTGGCAGATAGAAATATATTTGTAGACAAGGCCCCACAATGCGTCATTGTCCTTAAGCTTTTCAGCAGAATGCTCACTGTCTCCTGTCTTTAGTTATTAAAAGTAATTTATCAGCTTCAAGGCTTGCTCCTCCTGGGATTCCTGTTGAATTTCAGTAGTGGCTGCAGGCTATATGGCTGAGTGTTACAGCTATTGAAATATGTTGTCATCATTCACCATTGACAATTCTTTGGTACTCTAGTGCCAGAGTATAATCCATGGCATTGGACACTGAGGCTACATAAACATACAGAAACTCATCTTAAAAATCAGGTAAGATCTAAATGGAAAGAAATGTTGATTTGCTTTGAAAAACTGCTAGGGAACTCATAATGCTGGCAAGCTCTACCAGCAGCTCTGCTGGGATCCTCCAAAAATAGTCCTACTAGGGACCCCTGCCAATAGCCCTGCTGGGAAACCCCATCAACAGCCCTGCTGGGAAGCCCCACAAGAATCTCAACCAATAGCCCTGCTGGGAACCTCCAACAGCAGCCCTCTAGGCACCCCCCCCCCCCCCCCCCCCCCCACCCACCCCCCCCCCCACCCACCCAACCCACCATTAGCCCTGCAGAAGCCTCCACAAGACCTCTACTAACGTTGATGGGAGCCCCCAGCAACTGTCTGATGGGACTCCCTCCAACAGTCCTGCTGGGAAGCCCCCATTAGCCTGTGGATCTCATCCAAAAGCCTGCTGGGAACCCTCACCAATAGCCCTGCCTGGAACCACATCAAAAGCCCTACTGGAATCTCCCACCAACAGACCTGCTATACTGGGAGAAAAAAATAGAGTTCTTTTGGGAAGTAGACTGGAACAATGTGCAATCAAGGATTTTGTGGGAGTCTGTATACTTGAAACAGATGTTCCAACTCCATTTTGATTTAACCCCCTCCCCTTACCCCTACCTCTTCCTCACCTCTGATAATCTGGATTGCCCTTAATGGGCTTCGCACATTAATCAATCAATTGGAGAACACAGGTGATTTACTGTTGGTGGTTAGGAGATGAAAAAGTTCAACAGTGATGAGGAAAGACAGTGTGTGCATTTATGCAAGAGCACTTCTAGATATAGAAAAAAAAAGGATTTTGGTGGAATTCTTCAAATGTTAGTCCAACTCCATCCTATCATAACTTTTCAGAACAGCGAAAGCCAAGTTGGGGGGAGGGCGGGGGTGGGGGAGTGGGGAAGAGCAGGGGAGCGGAGGGGGCATCAAGATCAACAGACTGGACCTGAACACCCCAGGAGTCCCAAGATGTATTGTTGTTGAACTTACCTAACTATGCCATCAGTGAAGAAGCAACTGACGTTTGTAAAGCATTTACCTCCATAAACAAGTTGTACTTTTACCTTCTTGATTCACCCTGTGATCATCAAATACCATTCCCTTTCGACTGTTCCTGTTCACTATCTAATCTATTCACCTTGAACAGTTGATCAACTTTATTACCCTTCTCACCACTAAATTTCAGTCATAATTATACCCTATTCATTTTACTACATTATTCATTTTGAACAATTTTTTTCTTTGTTTTCAACAGCTTTCTTTGAGAAATTGGCTAGGCCACGGTTGGAATATTGTGTGCAATTCTGGTCTCCTTCCTATTGGAAAGATGTTGTGAAACTTGAAAGGGTTCTGAAAAGATTTACAAGAATGTTGCCAGGGTTGGAGGATCTGAGTTACAGGGAGAGGCTGAACAGGCTGGGGCTATTTTCCCTGGAGCGCCGGAGGCTGAGGGGTGACCTTATAGAGTTTATAAAATTATGAAGGGCATGAATAGGGTAAATAGACAAAGTCTTTTCCCTGGGGTCGGGGAGTCCAGAACTAGAGGACATAGGTTTAGGGTGAGAGGGGAAAGATATAAAAGAGATCTAAGGGGCAACTTTTTCACGCAGAGGATGGTATGTGTATGGAATGAGCTGCCAGAGGAAATGGTGGAGGCTGGTACAATTGCAACATTTAAGAGGCATTTGGATGGGTTTATGAATAGGAAGGGTTTGGAGGGATATGGGCTGGGTGCTGGCGGGTGGGACTAGATTGTATTGGGATATCTGGTCGGCATGGACGGGTTGGACCGAAGGGTCTATTTCCATGCTATGCATCTCTATGACTCTATTACTCTAAATGTTACACACATTTCCAAATCCACCCCATCTTCCTTCTACATTCAAATATGATGATACAATTATCCCAGTTATGCTGTAAACTTATTTCATTCCAAATTTTTGTTCCCTGGACTATCTGTCTTTTGTTACTTAAGGTAACTGTCATATTTCCCTCTGTGTATGTTGCATGGTTAATTATATATTAACTCCCATTTCTAGCATATTCATCTGACACAAATATACTTGGCACAATATCATATACATGATAAGATAACTCTTCTCATATAATTCACGTTTTCCTTTGGTGTCCAAATCCTTAAACAACATTATTCAACCAGATGGGTTTTACAGCAATTAACGTTTGTTGTACTAATAGGCTAGCCTTTGATTACAAATTGTATAGCATTCACCTGCCACGATGTGATTCAGTCACCAGAAATTATGAAGTGGTGGTGTATTACTAGTGCAGAGACATTACTGCTATGCTGCCACCTGTGGGCGTTGCAAAGTACATTGCCTCCAGACACTCCAAAGGTCCACCCTTAGCCCCATTGTCTCCCTCATTTTCATACTGCAGCTTCACATCATCCACAGGCATGGGCTCAACGTACATGCCTGACAATGACACTCTGCTCCATTACCTCTTCTGAGTGTTATTAGCATTCACATAATCCTTACCTTTCTCAAGTGGGAAAGTTTAAGTCTTCAACCTCCATCACAACCGTCATGTCCTTGTCATCAATTTGAATTGTGTCTCCAACTGATGGAAACTGCTCAGATCGTGGAATTCTTTTCAATCCCAATTTTTGCTTCAGATCCATTCCACTTCATTAGAACCTCCACCTACTCCCACATCAATAACATCACCCTCTCAAGTGCTCTCCTCCATTCCTTATCCCTCATCTACTTTGAAGTCCTTAGATATGATTAAATTACTTACAGTGTTGAAACAGGCCCTTCGGCCCAACAAGCCCACACCGACCCGTCGAAGTACAACCCACCCAGACCCATTCCCCTACACCTAACATTACTGGCAATTTCCAATTCACCTAACCTGCACAATTTTGGACTGTTGGAGGAAACCGGAGCACCCAGAGGAAACCCATTCAGACACTGGGAGAATGTGCAAACTCCACACAGTTGCCTGAGGCAGGAATTGAACTCGAATCTTTGGCGCTGTGAGGCAGCAGTGCTAACTCCTGTGCCACCGTGCTGCCCTTGTCTTCATCAACTCCAGTCCAGATACTCTAATGCTTCCTGAACTGACATC
Organism: Chiloscyllium plagiosum; assembly: GCF_004010195.1. Classification (NCBI taxonomy): domain Eukaryota; kingdom Metazoa; phylum Chordata; class Chondrichthyes; order Orectolobiformes; family Hemiscylliidae; genus Chiloscyllium; species Chiloscyllium plagiosum. Next base: position 34,173,414 of record NC_057730.1, read on the forward strand.
TTACCCTCCAATCTCAGTTAGTTTCTGTTCATCTTAAATTGTGCATGTCACATATCTGCTCGACATGTCTTTTATATATTAGGTATCTTTCATATCTTTCCCTGCACACATCACGCAGTCATCATATAATAAATTTTCTTAAAATCAAAGGCAAGCTGAGAGACTAATGTTACTCGTTAGAGGCAACTCAAAGAATTGAAAGCTATAGGATTTTACTGAGCCAGAACATTTTGGAATTGTCCAGTGTGATTGGTGGCCAATAACAGCACAAATTTGATGCAGACTAAACCTTACCTCAAACTTTGTGATAAATTCTGCAAATATCCCAAAAAAAGCTTCAGTTGTGGTCATCTTAGAATCTTCCCCAAAAAACGTTGAGACTTTGTGGAATTCCTCAATGGCTCGATTCTGCAGGGAGTCGAGGGAAGCAATAACAGGCTGGGCATCTCCAAGAAATGCCTGATACACCAGTTAAGATAGTAACAGCAGTGCACTCTCAGTCTTGAGAACTTAGGGAATTTTTTAGATCTTGTAGTGCGTGTGATATAGACAGGGTCCAATTCTCATTCATTACAGGAAACATGTTATCAATTGGCTTTCTCTCAAAAATTTGAACTATTTAGTGTCTAGCACTGGAAACGCTTTGTCTCATGTGACAAGCTCCTGTTCCCTAGACATTTCTTCTGACTCTGGATTTTAGCAATTCCCCTCTGAGCTACTTGTACAAATTACATTACAACAAACTCTCATTTAAGTCTCCCATTTAAAGTTTATCACTTTAAAATTGTTTGTTTTATTTTAATGTCCACCTCCTTCATTTAAAAGTGTCATTCACCATTTTTACATCCCTCACTTCCTGGTCGCATTTTGTATTATTGTGCTTCTCATATCATTGCAACTTATGTCATCGCATTATCAGAAGGCCCCTGACTGTGCTGCTAACGTTGACACTATTGTGCTCTTCACCCTGGAATTGAAGATCATCATTGTTTTAAATAGTTGTCTCTTCAGGTACTGAAGTAAACTTCATTTATAATCTTTTTAAAATTTCTTGGCTGTTTTACCCAAACCTGTAGAGGAACACCTGCGATTTAGACTCACAAAAAGGAATTCTCTGTTATGGTGCACAAGTACAATTGTTGAAGACATGAACTTTTCTTTAAAATAAGCAAGAAGTCTGCACTCTTCACTGAAGCTTTTCTTATTTTGTTTTTTACAACTATTTCAGTTGGGAACATAGGGCTGCATATATCTGACAAAGACATTTACATGGGCTTTTCTGGGCAAAAAAATGCCTTTTCTTTAAAGAATTAGAAGTCCCACAGTGTGGAAACAGGACCTTCAGTCCAACAAGTCCATACCAACCCTCCGAAGAGTAATCCATCCAGACCCATTCCCCTACCCTATATTTATCCCTAACTAATAACCTACACTATGGGCAATTCAGCATGGCCAATTCACCCAACCTGCATATTTTTGGATTGTGGGAGGAAACCTGCACACTCACAGGGAGAATGTGCAAACTCCACACAGACAGTTACCCGAGGCTGGAATTGAACTTGGGTCCCTGGCGCTGTGAGGCAGCAGTGCTAACCATCGAGCCACCATACTGTCTTCATGAATTTAACTCTAGTTCTAATATTAATTCCTCTGATTAACAATAATTCACTTAATATTTTACTTAAATATTAAGTAAATTTGCAAATTTCAGGAACACCGAATTTTACACCCTTTCATTTAAAATGTAAATAACAACATGTACTTAAAGAATTAAAGGAATGTTTTAAGGCCCATTGCCTGTATTACACCTGAGAGTGGTTGATGTGGTAGTGGAGATGAAGCATTACTCTAGACTAAAACCATGCTGTATCTGACCCGAAAATGCTGGACAGGAAAGTAGTACCAAGGTAACTATTTATTCTAATCTATTAAATTGTTAGATAAGAGAATATCAGCAGGTCCATCAAATCTCCAACACACTAATGGCTGGACAATTCTTCTAACAGTGGCAAAAAATATGAAAAGCAAGGGGCAAGAAGGAAAACATGCCCTGAGCAATAGCTCTCCAACTCCTATCTCAGGCAATAAAAACCAGCTCAAGACATCACACAAAGGGACGCACAATATAGGCATATGGACGAGAATGGAATAGTGTAGGTTAGATGGGCTCAAATTGGTTTCACAGGTTGGTGCAACATCGAGGACTGAAGGGCCTGTACTGCATTGTAATGTTCTATATAAACAAAGATGGTATGAACCAAGAGTGAGAGGCTCAGAGTTTTCTGTCAGAAAGGATACAGTCATGACTGCAGCAAATCGGTCCTCATCGGTGACTGCCATGTTCTCACAGACTGTCTGTATGTCCTTCCTGATTGTGTGGATGTCATTAATTTCAGAAGTTATCGTTCTCTGATTAACTGGAAAAGAGGAAGAATTCCACAATCTTCTGCATCATTTATCTACCCAGAATGGTTGCAAATCTTTAATTGTGGGCAAGTCACACTTTACTTTCTAATCAACCTTTTCAGCTGTGTCATCACATCCCTCTGGAATAGATGGGACTTGAACCCAGGCCTCTGGACTCCGAGGTAGAGACACTACCACTGTATCACAAGAACCCTTAAACCAAATCAACGTGTTCAGAGATGTGATTGCACAGGAGTAGGTGGGACTTGAACCCAGGTCTCTTGGTTGAGAGGCAGGATACTGCCACCCCTTACCTTGAGATCAAGATAAGTTTTGTAATAATGTAGCGAGGAAGTGAACAGCAAACTGTGTTTTGTAATTGTTTTTAAATGACTGGAAGATACCTTCACAGTCTCACTCCTGCCTTTGAAAAGAGGAGAATCTTGTTATTAAACTTACTGATAAGGTAGAAATGTCAAGAAAATTTATTTTAACAAAAATAAGAAAACACACATTCATAACAATCACACTCTACAGGTATAGATTTCCAGCTAACAGTCTTCCATTTCATTCTGTTTTCCAATCACAGGCGAAAACCGTCTCAAATTTAGTTTTTCCAGATCAGCATAAGCATTGAAGTCTTTTTTTTATTCATGAGGGCATCATCAGTCAATGCCAGCTTTTATTGCTCATCCCTTATTGCCCAGAAGGCAGTTAAGAGTCAACCACATTGCTGTGGGTCTGGGGTCACATGTAGGCCAGACTGGGTAAAGATAGTAGTTTCCTTCCCTAACGGACGAGTGTGAACCAGATGGGGTTTTAGGACCATCAACAGTGGATTTGTGATTGTTATAAGATCTTAAATCCAGACTTTTTTTATTTAATTCAAATTTCACCACCTGCCATGGGGGGATTTGAACTCAGGTCTCTCGGGCTTTACCTGGGGCTCTGGATTAAAAGTCCAGTGATAATACCACCAGGCTGTCACCTCCCCATAGATTCATAGGCTCCTTACAGTGTGAAAGCAGGGCATATGGCCCTTCGAGTCCACACCGGTCCTTCGAAAAGCATCCCACCCACATCCCCCATACCCCATTCCTATAACCCTGCATTTCTCATGACTAATCCACCTAGCCTGCACATCCCTAAACACTACAAGGCAATTTAGCATGACCAATCCACATAACCTGCACATCTTTCGACTGTCGGAGGAAACCAGAGCACCTGGAGGAAACCCACAGACATAGAGAGAATGTGCAAACTCCAAGGGTGGAATCAAACCCGGGTCCCTGGCATTGTAAGGCACTGAGCCACCATGTCACCTCATTATCACTGCCAACAGCCTAACACCCCAACCTTCAATACTCTAGGGATTGCCCCTCACCTGAAGGTTAACTGGACTAACTATATCAACCTTTTAGTTTGAGCTTGGCTGTTTCATGATAAGAGCCTCAACTGTTGAACTCCCAGATCTTCTCAGCATTCTACAAGCCTCAAGTCAGCAGTGTAATGGCATACTTACCTCTCAGCTAGATGGGAGCAGCCAAACAATGGTCAAACATCCAGACAACATTGCCAATAGTGGACAGTCTCAAAGTTCCATCTCATGGGCTTTTAGCAAAGGGCAATACTTCTCCATATCAATAACTTTTTGTTGTATAACTTAAGCACAAACACTCCATTCTCTTTCAGGCAGTCACTGCTTAATGTTTTAAACTGACCTTTTGCAGCAAGGGCCACAGTTGGAATCTCCTTGGCAAAGTCCAGCAGCTCAGGAAAGTGTTGGCTCAGTGATTTGGCAAGAATGTGCAAAAAGGTAGATTTCCCATCTACAGTCTTTGTGGTGTCAAGCTGGGAGAAAGATACATGTCAAATGAGAAATGCAGCAAGGGGATACTTCCCCAACTCAAATTGGAAAATGTCCCAACACGGTTAACATTTAGAGTGCAAGTGTTTCCTAAGGAACACCGGAACAATTACCATGACCTTACCTTTTCCAAGAAGTGTCAACATTGGTAATTATTCATTCCATTTCCATTCCCAGTAGGCAAAGATATTGCTAATTACCCTTTGCCTAGGAGTACCTACACAATTAGCCACTCCCGTTTCCTGTTGTAGAAATGCTGCCATCATTAATCACAACTTCTCCCCATGCCACCCCAGGGTTGCCAATTTACTTAATAACTCACCTTCCCTCTCATACAGGCAAGCAACAATGAAAGCAACCCCTTTAACATTACTTAGTTATATTTGATTCCAGCTGCCCTTACTGTCAATTGCTCACCTCTGTCAGAAAATTAATTTTAAATCCTGTGGTTTTGGGGCTCTTAGGCTGTCCATTGTTGAGATAGTTTCCCATTGCAAGAACAAACTGTCAGAAGAAAGATAAAGAAACAATTATTGAGGAGAAATAAGAGTGCTGGTAACAATGATGTATCAGCTGACAGGTTCTGCTCTGGATTTCCTGTCTATACAGGGGCTCTCCCACTGAAGTAAACCCCAAATTATCTCCAATCACATGAGGTTTCAACTGCAGCATGGCACCTTATTGATGAAACAAAGGGACCAACAAATATATATAGATCCATACAGAAAGAGACAACGATCCATAAAGAGACGATGAAGAGAAAAAGACACTCACACAATAACACAGGCCATATTGTAAGGATGCACATTGGATGGACCACCTCCCACCCTTAGGTAAAACACTGCATGATAATAATGGGCCAGCATTATGAAATCATTCTGCTGGACTTTGTCTTTGTTGAAAACAAGTTGATACCAAAACCAGAAACCTATCCAATGTTTTGAACTCATTAACGAATTCATTCACTCCAATTCTCAGTAATTGCATGGGCAAAACATTGGGAGTGATTTATGTTAGGTAAGAGGAAGCAACACAGGAGCAATTACCTCATGCAACTGCAGAATTTGCTGCTGATGGTGGCAGCATCTACCTGTTTGACTTTATTTTTTCAGTTTTTAAAAGCTAACATTACAAATAAGGAGACAGTGAGAGGGAAGCAAGCCAGGAAACAGAGAGGTGAGGATTCTACCTGGGAATCCAGAGTTCCCTGTCCCCTGGAAGATTTTGCACTCCGTAAGGAAACCTTTTACAGTGAGGAGGAAATATGAGTAAGGAGACAGAGGGAGCCAACTGCCTAAGAAGAGGTAGACTCAACAATCCAAACAAGGGCCAGCACTCGACAGACAACAAAAGCAAGCAGTCCATTCTGGGAGACAATTGCCCTGCACAGAGAGTCTACAGGCAAAAGGATGGATTACTTTGAACTCTGAGATCATCAATGTTTTCACAGACTGCATCTCCCCAGGAGGATAGTGACCTCTGTTTGTGAATTACTGGCTGCAGAGATCAATTTGAATTGTGTTGGTAGACACTCTAAGCCCATCACTCTTAAGATGAGAGTGGCCTTGAACTTTTATGCATCAGGGTCTTCAATGCACCTTTGCAGAATACTATAAATTCCAGCTCCTAAGAATCTCAAAGCCCTTAGGCCATTCTCCAGTCTCTCTACAAACAATGACCCTGCATTATTGTTGCTGGCCAACTCCAAAACATCCTCCCGTGGAGTTAAAACTGTCAGGTTCGGTGTTCTACCACAGTGTATGACCTCTCACAGGCTTTGTGAGCCCTCTTTTCCTGCAAAGGAAAAGGAACATTGTCATGTTTCTTCTGTGGAGAAATCATGCCGGCGCCGGTGTGCCCAATCTGTAACTGTGGACACTTCTTAATGATTCTTGCAAAGTAACAGGTCATTGATTTTAGACATCCTGGAGAAACCCTGGTGTCATGCAGTGTATTATGTCTGCTTCCATCCCTTCTATATATGGAACAGACACTGGGACAATCCCTCACTTGTCATCTATTCCATCCTCACACCTTCACTCCTCACTGCCTACAAACATTTCTAACATTCACCCTTGTTAAATGTAAAAAGTCATTCTGTCTCTCACAGCACTGCAAACCACTTCTGCTCTGATCTCCATTCAGGGGCTTTTTTAGTCTGGTGAGGAACACTCACCGATCATTCTCAGACTGAAGGAGCACTCATAGGAAGTCACTGACAAACTGTACGGGCTGTAGTCTCAGCCCTTCCACTTCATCAGACAACTGCAAGGAGGACTTACACCTGAACTGAAAAATGTGTTGCTGGAAAAGCGCAGCAGGTCAGGCAGCATCCAAGGAGCAGGAGAATCGACATTTCGGGCATAAGCCCTTTTTCAAGAATGATTCCTGTAGAAGGGCTTATGCCCAAAACGTTGATTCTCCTGCTCCTTGGATGCTGCCTGACCTGCTGCGCTTTTCCAGCAACACATTTTTCAGCTCTGATCTCCAGCATCTGCAGTCCTCACTTTCTCCTAGCAGACTTACACCTGATACTGCTGCAAAGCGCCAAGTTGACCTTCAGTGTCTGTGAAAGATAAGCAAATTGAAAGGATAGAATAGAACTCTTTTTTCTGAACATTTCTTATCCTCACAGGGAACGGGACAAGAAGTGTGTGCTCAGGTGTTACTTCTTCTCTGGGAAAGGTTCTGAATGATTCTTCTCTGCCACAATAGTCACCAGAAAGGGAAAAAAGAAGCTTTCCTTTTCGGCTGATCCATTGAGTCAGTGTCAGGGATGGAAGGTGCCCACTTCCTATATTTCTTTCAAACAATGTGGATCATTACTTGTGGATTTCGCTAGAAGCTGCCACCAATCTACTGCCAGCATTCCTTTAAATTGTTAGCTGTGGCTGATTTCTGACTTATAGCCCAAGCTCTCTCCCACTTGATGTCCCACTCTTGACTCCCAGTTTCATGCTGGGTTCCCCTACCCATCACTGATGGGTTTCCTTTCTGCCTGATGGCCACTTGAGTTGCTATGCTGAGAGGGTGCGAGTGGATAAACCACATCCATCCTGTTCCACATTTCTCACCCACAGGAAAACATTACATCTGGCCCATAAAGACAGACATTCAGAATTGCACACAAATTTAGAGAAATAAAGAAAAATAACTCACCTTTAGCATCCTCGTGACATGCCAAATATTTCACGACCAATGAGAGAGTCAATGTTGTGATAATGACAAACAAGGCAACCAATTTGCACATTCTAAGGTCCCGCAAACAAATGACAAATGAATCTATTTTGATAGTGTTGGTTGAGGAATATATTGGCCATGGCAGGTTATGCTTCACTGATACAGGGCACTGGTAAGATCACATATAAAGTACAGTATTGGTCTCCTTATTTAAGGAAAGATATAAATGCATTGGATACAGTTCATATTACAGTAATACCTGGAATGTGTGGGTTGTCTTAAGAACAGTGATTCAGCAATCTAGACTTGTATCTGCTGGAGTTTAGAAGATTAAGATGTCAATTGATTGAAACATACAAGATCCTCATGGATTTTGATGGGTGGATGTGGAAAGAATGATTCCATGTGGGTGAGAGTCTTGAATTAGGGGTCACTGTTTAAAAATAAGGAGTTGCCCGTTTAGACATAGAAGGATGAAGGGAAATGTTTTCTCACAGAGGATCATAAGACCTTGGAACCCTCTTCCTTAAAAGGTAATAGAAGCAGAAACTTTGAATATTTTAAAGTAGAGATGGAAAGATTCTTGGTAATCAAGGGAGTGAAAGGTTATTTGGGATATATGGACTGATCAGATTACTCATGACCTTACTGAATTTTGGAGCAGGCTCAAGTGGCTGAGTGGCCTCCTGCCCCTAATCCATGATGTGTTTGGCTGTATGTTTACATGAGATCAGGGTATTCATCTACTCGAGTATCATGGGATCTTTCATATCACCTCAGAGGGCAGATAGGATCTCCATTTGATATCACATCTGAAAGTTAGTGTACCTCCAATGGTGCAGCATCCCTTTGGCACTGCACTACAGTGTCTGCCAGGATTACAGACTCAAATCTCGGAATGAGACAAGAATGAACAAGCTTCTGTTTGAAGGCTTACTAACTGCACAGTATGCAAAATAAGCCTCTCAGTATTCTGCAGCAATGTGATCTTACTTTCAACCCCAGTTGCTATTACCTTGTCTCACAGACTGATTTGGTGAAATGTGAACAGCAGCTTATTAAATCCACTAGAAACCCTATACTGTTACCTCAAGAATCTTTGCCAGTTTCTTGCCACTTTTCAGTTCGACTGAGGCCTTGTAGATACACTGCAGTCCAGACTTTATCTCCTCTGTCTTCTCTTGCAATGTGACCTTGAAATGCAAGCTCTTCAGTCTGATTTTATATTCCTTTACTGACAGCATCTACACATGGGCAGGGATATAGAAGGAATAGTTTTTCATGAATCTCTGCCGAAGAAAGAAGCTTTGTGCAAAATATATCACATAGGGTTATGTTTCTTCTTTTTGCGAAGCTACTAATTCATGTTATCTGTGTTTTAGTAAGAACAAACACAGTAGGCCAGTAGTTGTTGCCTCACTACCTCTCACTCCTCTAATACGAATCTTCTCAGAACCTACCTTTTACCCTTTAGATCCTGTATGAAATGCCTTAAGTTTTTACTCCAAAAGGTGCTATATAAATATACCTAATTATTACATGAGGCGGCAATAAGGCAGACTGATGGATTTCATTCTAGGCTCTTATAGGAGTGACTAGCAATTTAATGAATGTATCGGATTTTATTTCTCAAAGCTTGCTTGATTTGGGGATGGAGCTATTAGTTTGGAAGAAACTGAATGTAACTCCTTATATTCAAAAAGGGAGAGAGACAGAAAACAACAGGCCAGTTAAAAAATGCTGGAAGCTTTTATTAAAGTATTTATGGCATGAGCAATGTGGTTTTGTGAAAGGAAAATCACGCGTGACTAATCCATTCGTCTTTGTACTTTGGGTAAAGGGGAGCTGGTGGATACATTGTACTGAGATTTACAGAATGCAGTTGATAAAGTGCCACATCAGTGGCTATTACAGAAAATAAAATGCTCACAGTGTATTATGGTATGGATAGAAGATTGGCTGGTTAGCAGAAAGTAGAGGCAGGCATAAATGGACCTTTTTCAGATTGGTAAACTGCATTGAATAATGTACCACAGGGATCAGTGCTGGGATCTCAACAGTTTCCAATTTGTACAAATCATTTAGATGAAGGGTTAAAAGATATGGTTACAAAGTTTGCTAATGATATACGAAGAAGTAAGAAAGTAAGTTGTTAAGAGAACTGAAGAAGGCTGCAGATATGAGACTGTGGATAACAATCTGAGCAAATTCATCAAGACACGGAAAATATCTAGGTTTAGGCTGACAAATGGCAACTAATAGCTGTAGCGTACAAATGCCAGGCAGTGACCCCTTCCAACAACACAGAATCTAGCCATCAGTCTTGACATTCGGTGGCATTGCCATTGTTGAATCCATCACTATCAATATTGGGAGCTGGCTACCATTGACCAAAAACTGAACTGAACGAGACACATAAATACCATGGCTACAAGAGCTGATCAGAGACTAGGAATCCTACAGTGAGCATCTTACCTCCTAACTCCATAAAACCTGTCCACCACTTACAAGGCACAAGTTAGGAAAAAGTGAGAAAATAATCCCCACTTACCGGGATGTGTGCACTCAAAGGTTCTGACACCACCGAGGACAAAGTAGCTGCTTAGTTGATATTATATTCACATTCATGCTCTCCATCAACAATGCTCAGTAGCACCATCTACAGGATGCACTGCAAACATTCTCCTTAGAGAGCACCTTCCAAGCCCATAACCACAGCCATTGAGAAAGATAGGGGTAGCAGATACATGGGAACATTACCGCGTGCAAGTTCCTGCCCAAACCACTGACCATTCTGACTTATAAATATACTGCTGTTCTGTCAGTATCAATAGGTCAAAATCCTGGCACTCCCTCCCGAACAGCATTGTGGGCGCACCTACACCAAATGGACAACAGCAGTTCAACAAGAGAGCTCATCACCACCTTCTCAAGGACAACTAGGGATGGCCAATAAATGCTGGCCCAGTCAATGAAACAGATGTCCAATGAATGAATAACTAAAAATAAATAAACATAGACAGCTAGCTAAATAAATAAATAAATAATGTTATGTGAAATCATCTGTTTTGACAGGAAGAATAATGAAGGGAACATATTATCTTAATAGTGAGAATCTGTAGAGCTTTGAGACGCAAAAGGATCTGGGTGTTCTAGTGCATGAATCACAAAAAATAGTTAGTATGCAGGTACAGCAAGTAATTCCGAAAATCCGAGTGTTATCCTTTATCATGAGGGTAACTGAATACAAAAGTGGAGAAATTACGCCTCGGTTATACAGGGCACTAGTGAAACCCATTTAGAGTACAGTCTCTCTATATTTGCCTCATTAACTCCAAAGTGTAAGAGAGGTTGATGAAAGTTGGTTTAAGTGCCTTTGACATAGAACAAGAGCTGTGACAGTTTAAAAGGGACCCACCTCCAGGGCGAATTGGTCCGGCTCACTCAGCTTACTGGGATCAGCCATGTGCCGCCTGAAATTCTTCAACTCTTCCTCATCAGGAGCATACAGTAGCAATTGTTTAATATGAGAAGGTTCCAGACGATCATTCTCCATTGTCACAAGGATCCGCCGGAGCTCTGGTGCAGAGAGTTTCAGGTGGGCAATGAGAATAGCTAACAGAGATAAAACCAGCACGAGAATCTGTTATCCCAAGGAAGTGAGAGGTGGAGAAGACATATTGCCACTGCCAAGTGAGTCAGACAAGCAAAAGGGACTGACCCGGAACTGCCAGCCGCTTCTGATGGGATATCGATTAGGGTCATTACTGAGCCAACTACACCCATTATTCTGAGTCTACTGCAATCTCGTGGTGGTTGAGAGATTAAAGTCAAGCTGCAAGGAACCTCATGCCCTCAGAAGGTTGCCCAGCTAAACTTGGCAGGTTTGCCTCCCATTTCCTGCCAAGGCATTTTGTGCCGATCTATACACCAGGCCTCAGATAGAGGACACACTGTTGACTAGAGATTATTGTTATACAGACAACAGTGTGTCATCAGTGTGAAAGATACTATTTGAGACAATTTAACAGAAATATAGAAAATAGGAGTAGGCTATTCAATATTATCATATCTAATCATCCATCCCAGTATCCTGTTATCAGTTTCTCCCCATATCCTCTGATCCCTTATCAATTTATGGCTTTGGATTTTTTTTTCTAATTTACTGTTGTGTAAAGATCAACTTTCTGAAATGTGCTCACTGGCCCTCCGAGTCAAAGGTAAAATGACATGTGACCCCCTCACCCATGTGTAAAGGTTCAACAATTCTGTTTTATAGGTATATAAAAAGGAAAAAGATTAGCAAAAGAAATGCAGATCCATTACAAGCAGTGTCAGAAGAATTTAAATGGGCAAAAAGGAAATGATAAAGAAACTGGACAACATTTTCTGTCTGCACGGAGGGAGGAAAATACTAAAATCCTCCCAGAAATAATGGAAGATCTAGGCATTAGTGTGAATTAGGAACTACAAGATACTAATGTCAATAAAAATGTAATAGAGAAATTAATGGGACTTAATAATTTAACTCCCCGACCCAATTATCTTTTTGCCTAGAGTGTTTTCTTTCAAAATTTGTTAGATTCTGTAACGGTACTAGCATTTTGGCAAATGTAACACTACTATTTAAAAAATGAGAGCAAGAACACACTGTGAACAATGATCTGTTAGTGGAACATTTGCGATAGGGAAATTGCTAGAATCTACAATAAAAGATGTGGTAATACGATAACTGAGAAAATACGATCGGATTGGAAAGAGTTCACACGAGTTTATGAAAGGGAATTCACGTTTGACAAGCCTGTTAGAGTTTTTTGAGGATATAACTAACAGAATAGGAAAGGACAAACCAGGGAGTGCGATATATTTAGATTTTCAGAAGGCTTTCCATAGAATTCCATGCAAGAGATCCATAAACAAAATTTGAAAAACGGAACAGGGGAAATGTACTGACATGAATTGAGAACAGGTCAATGGGTCAGGAAACAAAGTAGGAATGTACGAGTTACTTTCAAGTTGATTCTCTGTGACTAGTGAACTATGTCAAGGTTCAGTACTTGGGTCCCAACTATTCACAAATCACATCAACAAGTTAGATGTGGAAATTAAACATGATATCCGAAAATTTACAGATTATGCAAAACTAGGTGGAAGTGCGGGTTATGAAGAGGAGCAACTCAATGTGCCCTCTAAACTGACACTCGCTGACCTCGGAGGTCCACACAGCAGCAGGGAAAATTAGAGGGAACATGGATGCAAATATACTTCAAGGGAACTTGGAAATGCTAAGTGAGTGAGTGGGCAAGCACTTAGCAGATGGAAAATAATTTAGAGGAATGTCAGGTGATATGCTTTGTTAGAGGAAAAACAAAATTACCAAGCATTTCTAAACTGAAGTGTTTACTTTCAAAAGGGTCTTGGATGCTTTTGTTTAGGAATCACTGAAAGTTAACATGCAGGTACAGCAAGCAATTAAGAAAGGAAATGCTATTTTAAGTTTCTATTACAAAGGAATTTGAGTACTGGAAAAAAATGTCTTACTGCAATTATTTTGAGTCTTGACAAAACCACACCTGGAGTTGTGCAGTTTTTGTTTCCTTACCCAAGGCAAAATATACTTGCCATAGATGGAGTGCAATAATTTCGAATTCTTAAACTAATTCCTGGGAAAGAGGAAGTGCCCTGTGAAGAAAAATTAAATAGACTGGATCTTTGTTCTTTGACGTTTTAAAGAACAGGAGATGATCCCATTCAAACAAACAAAATTCTGTCAGGGTTCTAAAGGGTATATGTAGAAATTATGTTAACCCTGCTCAGAGGTATCCAGAGCCATTAGGCAGTGTCTCTGAATAACACGCAGACAACTTAGGATGCTGAATCTTTGGAATTCCTATAGTGTAGATACAGGCTGTTTGACCCATCAAGACAGCACCAACCTTCTGAAGAACATCCCAACCAGATCTGCTCTATCCTCATAATCCCGCATTTACCATGGCTAATCTGTCTGACCTTCGCATCCCTGAACACAATGTGGAAATGTAGCATTGCCAATCCATCTAACATGTACATCTTTGAAAGGAAACCAGACAACCCTGAGGAAACCCATACAGACATGGGGAGAACATGCTTACACCACACAGAGAGTCACTCAAGGCTGGAATTGAATCTGGTCCTTGGTGCTGTGAGACATCAGTGCTAATCACTGTGCTGCCCAGAGGACTGTGGAGGATCAGTAATTGAGCATACCCAAGATTGAGATTGAAAGATTTCTAGTATCTGGATACAGGATGCCTGTTTCAATTATATATTCAACTAGAAATGCTCATGAAAAAATACTTAGCTTATGAATAATCAATTGATAGCATAGAACTTGGACACTGCTGAAAAGAGACATACAGTCAAAGCTTTTCATTTTGCATTCATCAAAACAGTTGCAAGAACACAAAATTTGAAAGGAAACATTAATTTACATAACATGAGAAAAGAATATTATAAATATCAAAGGTTATGGTCTACTGCGGGGAAACAATGCTGAAGTAGAATTAGCCATGACCTCATTAAATGGTAGAATGCACCTGAAGGGCTGAATGTCCTAATCCTGCTCCTGTTTTCTATGTCCTTATTTACTTCCTTTCTCCACCATCATTACACAACATACCACTCCTTCTCTTGCTCAATCCTTCTCAATATAGGCCCCTGGAACAAAAGTTCTTAAACATTGTTAACAGACAAGAAGTTGAAGCTTTTCACTTTGCACTTGTCAGAGCTAGGATGCCAGAAACAGATCTGAGAAAGAAACACCATTTTAGACTGCATGAGAAACAGGTGCTGATTGGTTGGACTATTATTGACATGGAGATGCAAAAGTAATAGTTAATTGTCAATCTTAATTCTAAGACCAAGCAGGTAGACTCTGAATCATCAGTGCATTGCCATAGGGATGCACCTGTCAGTTGGCTGTTTCCATGACCCTTGCTTTGTGAAATGTTGCAATGTACAAGTTCCTTTACCTGCATAAAACAACACCCTGATTATTTATGTACAGAGCTTCTAGCACAAACAAAGCATCTCACTGAGATTGACTGATAATCTTAAATTGGTTCTGGTGTAACTCCTAGCACAGTCTGGATTATTCAACAAATGGTTTCCAATTGTAGAGTCACGTCTATTGGAGGATAGACTCTTGGTGAGGCTTGCAAATATGGGCTGGTTGAGCATGATTGGTGCACTGTCCACTGTGAATAGTCAAGGGGACATGTTAATTGATACAGTTCACCAGTCACTGGGATACGTGACATCACATCAGCACTGAGATTCAAATATCACCTTACTCATTTGTGAGGCAGGCAAAATGTATTTTTGACTTGATAACAGCATCCAGTTAGTGGAAAAAAATTGCTGATAGATTTACTGCATAGAGCAGAGTGCAACAGCTAGTTCGTCTGCTGCTCAAATATTTGAGACATTTTCCCTTTCCAGGGCAACCCGAGGTAGATTGGGCACTACTCAGAACCAAAAGTGATAGACATTGGCTCTTTCTTGAATTTTCATGATATATAGCAAGTGATAATTTGATCATGCTGGTATCCATCATGATGCAGGATAGATTTTTATATGCACCATTTCAGCATCAAACTCACATGGTTAGGGGAAGTGAGAATAGGGCCCTATTCACAAGGTTGCCCATGGAATTGATTTGTAGCCTGTGAGTCTACAGCAATCCCAACAGGTATATTGACAAAAAGACAAAAAGGAGTCAAATCTGATTGGTTGAGGTATTGTCATGGAGAATTGCCAGGGAAACATCGATCCTATGTTTTTCTTTAGTTCAAAAATGGAGCAATAACTGGACATGTTATTTATGCTTGCAAAGGATAGGTGCTGAGTATAAATACATGCAGCATAAAGTAGGAATAAAGTGAGCTACATTGTTAGCTCAGCTGATAATTCTAAATTGGCTGTAAGAATAATTCTTAGCAGACTCTGGATTGTTCAGCAGAGGATGAAGTATTAAATTCAATAGCAATTCCTGGTGCATTCTTCATGGCGACACTTGGCTAACAGAGTCATGTTGTCAACCAATCAGCACTCTTGCCTCATGCATATAATTTATTGCTTCCTTTGAATTTGGCTTTCTTATATCTATCCTAATGAATGCAACACAATGTTATGACTGGATGTCTCTTTT
The DNA here is from genome assembly GCF_004010195.1 of Chiloscyllium plagiosum. Taxonomy (NCBI): domain Eukaryota; kingdom Metazoa; phylum Chordata; class Chondrichthyes; order Orectolobiformes; family Hemiscylliidae; genus Chiloscyllium; species Chiloscyllium plagiosum. The sequence goes on from NC_057730.1 coordinate 34,189,055, forward strand.
CAGTAATATTCAAGCTCTGTACTCTCAAGTTGCCATTCAAATATTAACTTAAGTACTTGTCAATGAGCAATTCCAGTTGAGTTTATCATTGAAAGAGGCATTCTGTTCCCATAGCACAAGGTCGAAAGAGGCAGGCAACTTACATATATTGTAGGCCTTCTTACGAGATAGTATTTCCACCACATCCTTCTTCTTAAAGGTTTCAGGTGCAAAACTTGCTTCTGTAAAAAAGAAAATGAGAGTGTAAAGAGGAATATTCAAACCAGGCTTCTATGAGCATCCGATCACCAGTTGGCAACAGTCCATGCCTGGGCCATGTGACAAAGAGTCCACGTAGACCCATTTAATGATCACACCATATGGACCTTATCTCTGAAGGGGAATAACTGGACTGTAGTGCATTAATCTGGATTAGTGGTGCTGGAAGAGCACAGCAGTTCAGGCAGCATCCAAGGAGCAGCGTCCAAGGAGCAGCGAAATCTTTGATGTTTCGGGCAAAAGCCCTTCATCAGGAATAAAGGCAGCGAGCCTGAAGCATGGAGAGATAAGCTAGAGGAGGGTGGGGGTGGGAAGAAAGTAGCATAGAGTACAATGGGTGAGTGGGGGAGGGGATGAAGGTGATAGGTCAGGGAGGAGAGGGCTGCCTGAACTGCTGTGCTCTTCCAGCACCGCTAATCCAGAATGTAGTGCATTAATCCACCACTGGCTTCACCAACATAAAAAGTGACAAAAATACTTCGAGAAAGTGCTGCAATTTAATGGAGATTATCCACACATGGTACATAATCACTGTTTGGCACATAATATGTGTAATCACTAACTGACATAGAGTCTGGTTCACACTGTGTAGACTGACAAGTGCACTCAGATGGTGTGTCGTGTTCTGTTAGGTGCTGTGCAAAGCCTGGCTGTAACTTACTGTTTGGTCTCTGGGTCCCAAAATGCAGCTCCAGATCTAGATACTTGACCATATCGCTCAGCTTGTCATAATCCGAGTCCTCTCCAAACTGAGGAAAATGAAGTGGAAAGAACTGATTATCAGATGATGGCTTCAAATAAACACAATGCAGCACTGAATCCATGCTCTTACATGATGACCAAGCTCTACTGGGTTTTAGTACAAGGGAAATGCTCAGTATGACTGAGTAAAGGTAAAAACAAATGACTGCAGATGTTGGAAACCAGAGTCTAGATTAGAGTGGTGCTGGAAAAGCACAGCAGTTCAGCCAGCCCGAAAATTGACGTTTCGGGCAAAAGCCCTTCATCAGGAATACCTGATGAAGGGCTTTTGCCCGAAATGTCAATTTTACTGCTCCTTGGATGCTGCCTGAACTGATGTGCTTTTCCAGCACCACTCTAATCTAGACTCAGAATGACTGAGCCTGTTTCACATCTCGGTTAACAATTGGAAACCTACCATATGGGCAATGGGGCAAGCAAAAAGACAGTGACAGAAAATTCTGAAAATAAACCACACACTTAGCTCAACGTCTGGGCATAATGTGCTCACTCATTCCTTTTCCTGAATCTCATTGGCATAAGATTCAAAAAGCACCGGTTGTCTCTCAGCCAATCAACCACTTTTCACGTTGCTACCTAGTGGCTATTTGACTACAAGACATACCATAGTCTGGGGTTGATCTGGACATGCATATCTTCAACCAGGTCACTGATTAGTGAGCAGGAGCAAAAACCCTCCAAAATATTCCAACATATTGAAAGAAAAGTCCTACTAATACCACTGTGACTAAGAACAGATAACTGCAAAATAAAATGGAATCTGATTTTGATTTGTTTTATACTCAGTGCTGGTTCTGTATTCAATGTCTCAACAACTATCTTTTTTTCTTGTATTGCTGCAGTATCCAGTTTAAAACAACTTTTTTTTCCAACACAGCAACATTGACAGGCAGGAAAAGATCAAAGTCCTTTAACTCATTACAAAGATCCCTCATCTCATTATAAGCAGAGAGTCTCCTCCTGAATGATCAAACATGGACCAAATGTTATTGACTAGCCATTTACCTCAGTAAGATGTGATCCCTTCCCTCTTCAAGAAAGGACCCCAACTCCCTCATGAAAACAGAAGGCCAGATTTTCATGGACGAGATGAATACTGGGAATCAGGAATTTTCTCTGTCTCTATCCGAGTCCTATCACCCTACTTACATCGCAGGGAGATAGGCTTGGGCTGGAGACAAGTCTGCTGGGCCTAGAGACAGGCCTCAGGGCATGATGGGAGGTGTGCAAGTGGTGATGTCAACAGTTAGATGTTTACTCGGAAATTGATTCACGTGTACACATAGTTGCCAAACTCTCTAATCCATAAGTCCTCCTCCCCCTCATACCTGGTGTCCCCATTCTCCTATCTCTCTCTCTCTCTCACACACACACAAACATACACAGTTTGTATGAAGTTGGAAAAGGGTCCACTGGATGTATTTCACTGACAGTTTATTACTTGAAAACAATGATCAAGTATTACAACAGTTTTTCTTTCAACTCTATTGCCCTCATGATCTTTTTTCCAATGAACGCTTCTGCTTTCTGCCCTCTGAAAACACACCCAAGTGTCTTCGCTCTCCCTGTCACTCACTCTTCAATAACCTTCATCCCGCAGTACACCCATTCTCCCCAGTGACACACATATTGTTTAACTAGTCATTTAACTAGTGTGGGGGAGATTATTTTTCCAAAGGGAATGCCGAGTGCCTGTTTTGGTTCCCAACTCCAGATTAGGGCTCCCCCGATGGTTCACGCGCCTTTGTGGAACAGTGAACAATATTTCCTCCCAAAGCCAGCTTGACTGCATCAAGGTAGTAGAGGATGTGAAATGCCCACCTACAGTGGAGCCAGTAAAGAGTCCAGAGAGCGATCTGGCTTTCAGTGATAATGAGACAGGAATTCCAGAACTGGGTCCTGTTCACCAGATTTATAGTCCTTTCGTCTCTGTTCCAACACAGGCAAGAAATCCAGGCCAAGGTGTCAGTGACCATCAAATTTTGTTGCAGCATTTATGGCCTGAGTGTTGGAGGCACTGATGATATGGATGGAGCATTTGTATCTTTAAGCTTGCAGGTTGAACACCTGCATTGTCAATGACTTGAAATAAGTCGTGGGCCCGCTGAGTACACAGGCTCCACATTGGGCTGAGTATAACAGCTGGAACCACTGACTGCTCAAGCTACTGAACGCATATGTAACTAATGAATCGATTGTAAAGACCTCCCTTCTCCAGATATTTCCCAATCTATCCCTTACCCTTCCTGAAGTCAGGAATATTTTCCCAGTTTGTCTCCACTACACTCACATCGCAGTCAGAGTTCATCCTCTTCCTGTCTTAGGAGTGCTTGACGGGTCAAACTTGGAAGGCCAGCAGAGGAAAGCAGCCTGGACTGTAAAGTAACAACTTCACATACCTGACCCCAAATGGTGCCTTCAGAATTCTCCACTTGTTCCCATCGCAGCCTCTTCACACTCATGTGACTGGATTCACTTCTACGGTGAAAGCCACGGTGCAATGGAGGGGGACCAGTCGAGGGTGGTAATGGAGGAGGAGGAGGAGGTGGTGGGAGAGGAATAGACTGATGGTGGCTAGAGGAGTAAGAGGGGGGTGGAGGTAGTGGAGGTGGAGGTGGGATGACCCTTTTCAACTCAGAGATTAAGGCGGCAGGTTTTGGGTCATTGAACTGTATGGGTGGTGGAGGGGGGGGACTTTGAGGAGGAGGTGGGATAGGATCCGAACATGATGAATACGTTAAGGAGCTTCCATCATCACTGCTACTGGCATATTCACTGGGGCTGCTCGGGTCATTTATGCTATAGATTCCCTGCTCCTCTGGAAAGGTCATCTTGGGAAAGAAAAGAGCAAGTTCAGCCAAAAGTGAAACAGTAAAAGTCTCATAGAATCCCTACACTCCATCAGGTCCATACCAACCCTTCAAAGAGAGACTGTCCAGACCCACCCACTACCCTATCCTTGTAACTCTGCATATTCCATGGCTAATCCACCTTGCTTGCACATCCCTGGATGCTGTGGGCAATTTAGCATGGCCAATCCACCTAACCTGTAAATCTTTGGACTGTGGGAGAAAACTCACACAGACACATGGTGAATGTGCAAACACCACACAGACAGTTGCCCAAGGTTGGAATTGAACCTAGTTCCCTGGCACTGTGTGGCAGCAGTGCTAACCAATGGGCCACTGTGCTGCCCATCTCACAAATCCTTCCCATAAAACTCCATCGTCATGTCTCCTACCCATGTATATATAAATACCCTTCTCAGAAGGACTTTTCAGGTTATATAGAGACCATTCACTTCGGTTTGAACCTTTCCATTATTCCTGGTTAGCTATTATTCTATGTATAAACCATTCCAATTTACAATTAAATTCCATCTTAGAGGCACATTTCTGAAATAACTGTCTTCTTCAGAATCCTGTCAACAATTCAGGTCTGAATATATAAAAGTTATCTATTTGAAATAAATTTAAAATCTTACAAATGTACAAAATTGGACAGGAGAAGGTCTAGCGGCCATGATGTGACCACTACAAACCATCACCCCACATTCCTCCCTCATTATCCCCTCAATGAGCCTCTTCATCCCAATAACTTCTCCCCCATTCCCAACACGCTTCCCTCTCGGAGACCCTTCTTCAATGACTTCATCCCCCAGTGACCCACTGACCTTTTAAGTATTTAACACCCAGGAAGATCCCTAGTTCGATTTTCAATGTGAACATGCTGTCACCGCCGATCTAACTGCTTGCTAATAGTCAGCAACTCTATTAGGTTTGAAAAACTTACTTCTTCGTAATCGTTCTCTGGGTTCATGAACTCGTCCATGATGGTCACCTTCTGTCCTAGCTGCTCACTCAGGGCATCCAGAAATCGGTCTGTATCACGGCTGCGAGGAGGGCGGGAGAATGTGAAGAGCTTCTTGCGACGGTGTGGGGGACTGTTCATGACTTCCACGTTCTGGGGTGAGGGGCTAGGGCTGCCGTCTAGGCTGACATAGGGGTGTGGGTCCGAATTAGTCGGGGAGGGATCATTAGGAGCTTGACAACGACAAGAGTGCATGGGATGAGGCTCTGTCTGCCATGACAGAGACATCCCCAACTTTTTACTGCCTGCAATATTAACAAAAACACATCACTTCGAGAATGTGCTTTCTTCAAATGAACAGACATTGAGCAGAAATATGGAGACCCCTCTTTGATGAAAACACCACTTTGTGCAAGGCAAACCTCAGTAGTCAAGACTATTGCAGAGTCAATGGGTCTATTTTCTTTCTACTGTATTGGACTGTTTATGAAAAGACCAATATAACAACTAATGGTGGGAAGCTGCAATTGACTCAGTTCCACAGGCTAGGAGGGAGCTGTCCCATTTCGCCACATTATAACAAACTACAGCTCAAAACTTACTTAATCAGCCGTAAGGTGTTTTCAAATAACCTGTGGTGGTGAAGGTACTGTAGGGCGGCTCAGTGGCTCAGTGGTCAGCACTATTGCCTCCCTATAGTGCTGGGGACCAGGGTTCATCCCAGCCTTGGGCGACTGTCAATGCGGAATTTGCATGTTCTCCCCATGTCAGTGTGGGTTCCCCCTAAGTGGTCTGGTTTTCTCCTACAATCCAAAGATATGTAGGTTAGGTGGTTTGGACATGGAAAATGCAGTGTTACAGGCATATGGTGGGTCTGGGTGGGATGCTTGTCAGTGTGGACTCGATGGGCCAAATGATGTGCTTCTAACTGATAGGGATTCTATGAATACAAGGTCTTCCGATGTGATCCTGCAGCAATGCCTTCAATGCTCATTCTGCTAAATCTCCTCTAATGTCTGCTGTTTTCTTCTGCAGTGTTTCCACCAACAATGTTTTACAAATAAACCAGGCCTTCATGCCTTAAAGATAGGAGTCACTACAGAGAGTAGAGTCAGCCAGGTAACCACTGATCATTTCTGGCCACATGTGACATATTGAAGGAAAACACAGATCCAGTGTGTGGCATACGGGTACTCAAAATATACCAGGTGACAAGTGGATGCATCTCCAAAAGTCCCTAAATCATCTGGGAAAATCCACCAGAGGAGTGACTAATCAGAGAATAGTCACCCCTTCAAGCTAAACAGAAGAAAAGAGTGAAGAGCTGCTCCTTCAATCACAGCAATGTGTTCTGGAAGTCCAAGGACCAGGGGGCTGCCATTGTTTTGCCAAGACCAAGAAAAGGTGGCAGGAGGCACGGCCGGGAACAATGTTGATGCTGGGAGAGGGAATGGAGGACTACCTAATCGCCCTCTGCAAGGGTGTGGGATGTTTGAGCGGACATGGAGGCTGCAAGTATTCTGGGGAGAGATTGGGGATTGTAGGAAACTGGGAGAGGAAGGCCCAGAAAGAGATATGGGGCTACAAGGTTCTAAATGGAGCTGGAGAACTGCAAAGTCTGGGGGGAGGGAAATGGGGGGTGGCTATGGCTGCAAGGAGATGGGGAAGCTGCAAGGGGACTGGGAATTGACAAAGAGGCCAGAGAAAAGCTGAGAAAAGAGAGTGAAGCTTCTTGTAAACAGATGCTAGAAAGATAATAGTACAGAGAGAAAGAGGCTTTAGGGCAGTGGGACAGACAGGGAGGGTGCACTGTGAATGATGAAGAGACAGAAGCTATTATTAGGGGGTTGGAAGAGAGAGGCAGGCTGTAAGGAAGGGAAAGAGATAGAGAGGCTGCAAAGAAAAAACAGTTCAAAGCAGTCGATGAAGGACTATGTAGCTAAAGAGGAACCAGAAAGTGCGAAATCACTTTCGCCAGAAAGTGCGAAGTAATGAATTACTTGCAAACGAATGTGTTATCTCTAACTTAAGGCTGTACAGTATACATTCAAGGAACGTTTTCATGGATGCTGTTGTAAAGAACACTGTGTCAATGATTAAATGTAAACCTGAGATTGAGATCTGAGATGCAGTACAAAGGGTAGTGTGGCCTACTTATCATATTCCAGTTTTGTGAATATACAATGGAAAGCTATGACCTCACCATTCTGTGGAAATGTTTTTTAAGGAAATGGCTTTTTGTGTGTAGAAATATGTATCAGTTCTTTGGAAAAATGTTCTTGCTAATTTCTGCCTGTTATCTTGTTCCAATTTAAATACAGGTATCCCCTGCTATCCGAAGGATGAGCGTTCCCAGGAAACCTTTCGTACGCGGAAAATGGCGTAAAGCGAAGGAACATGATTTATATGGGAAAAGTTTGCTGTTTTTCATAAAAGTGAAAAATCCTCTTGAGATTTGCGAAAACAGGTACTAATGTAGGTCTTTTGTAAAAGTGAAGTGGCATAAAGTGAACATTTGAAAAGCGGGGGATACTAGTATTGTCATATCTGAGAGATAAATGCTCTTCAAAGTTGCAACATTAAAGTTTAACTGCATTGATAATAAATGAGGCAAATGATAAATTCTTCTAATTCTGTTGCTATGTGAGTCCAATAGAAATGCAGAAGACAGTGGTACTATCTGACTCTATCACCTGCTTATAAAGGAGTTAGCAAGAGTAATAAAGTAGCCCCCAAAAATCAAAAGTAGATCTCGAGGGCATTCCTCAAAAAAACTTTTGTCGTGTCACACTTTATTCATTAAGAAAAGTCAAAACTGGAAAATCATAGAATCACATAATTTTTAGGGTGCAGAAGCCATTTAGCACATTATGCCTACACCAGCTCTATGATCAGGTGAGGCAGAAGTTAAAGACACACGTGCTTATGGAGCTACTGTCATGGATTATCGTCTCCATTATAGATAGAGCCATGTAACAGCAGTTGGGTCAGGTCCTGATTGAAAGCCACTTCATTGCTGGATGGTATGGATGAAAGAAGTCATAAGCTAGAGGTTGCATCACTCTACCTGAATGGCTCAGTTGTTCAGGTACCGGAGATGTTCTGGGCAGTGACGGTTTCATCATTTTTCCTGCATAGCCAGACCCTCCACGGGTTTCTATTTCAGCATAGACAGGAGATATCTGAGAACAAAGTCCCACTCCAGTCAGCATCATAGAGAGAGAAGACAACAATAACAATAAAGTCTTATAGTTACAGTGCCATTAATATAATAAAACCTGCCAAGTTGCTTCACAGGAACATTATAAAATGAAATCATGCCACATAAGCAGATATCAGACTATATGGTCAAATGTTTGGTCTAAAGGCTAGGTTTTAAAGAGTGCTTTAATGGAGGCGGGTGATTGATGTATGGACACGAGGTAGTAAGGAGGGAATTCCAAAGCAAAGGAACTAGCTAATGAAGGCGCAGCCACAAATGCTGGAGTGATTAAAACCGGAGATGCACAAGAGACTGGGATTAAATGACCACAAATATTTTGGAAGTCTGCAGGGATGGAGGAGATTACAAAGATAGAGGAAGGGGGGACGGGGGGAGGTCAAGGCCACGGAGAGGTTGGAAGACAAACATTACAGTTTGGAAATGAATATGTTGCTTGATCATGAGCCATTCAGCAAGCACTATGTTGATATAATAAAGGGACTTGGTGTGAGTTAAGACAAGGGCAGCAGGAGTTTGAATTACCTCAAGATTACACAGCATAGAGTATGGGAGACCAGCAAGCAATACATTGGAATAATCAAGTCCAGAGATATTAAAGGCACAAACAAAGGTTTAATTAACAGCAAAATAACCTATAGCATAGGCAAAAATGGATAGGTTTTGGAAATGAAAATAGACAAATATAATAATGGCTCAAATATATGGTCAGAAACTTGCTATGGGTCCAATTTAATACCACCAAGACTGTGAAAGGATATTTTTAAGCTCAGGTTGTTGCCAGGAAGGAAGCAAGTCTGTAGCTAGGGGTTTGAATCAGGGACCAAAAATATTGACTTTATCCTTCGCTATATTTAATTAGAGGATATTATTTGCCTGGTAAGTGGTTGTTGGGTAAGCAGTCTAATGACTTAGCATCAATGGAGGAATTGCAAGAACTGGTGGTGAGGCACAGCTCTTGCACCTCAATGCCAACGTACATGTGAAAATTAATCACTCAAGTTATGTCACAGGGGGAGTGACTGGAAATACATTGAAATGTAGTACTCACCTTTCTCAGGTTGGGTGTCTCAGGGAGAGATGTACCGTCTCCTGATTGTCGCTCTCCAGGAGTAAGGCGGATATACGTATCTACAGCATCCCCAGGACCTCCTGCAAATAACGTGTAGATTTGCAATCATCATATTCTGGTATTTTGACATTGTTACTGTGAGAGATGTGGGGTATATTAGAACACTTAATATATTGATGGGTCTGAAATAAGTCAGTAATTTCTCAAAGTAGTACAGTGTTACAGAAATGACGATAGATCAAGTACACAATGCCATAAGCTACTTTGGTCGAGCAAGAGAGAATCAGAGTTGAATAAATGCTGCTGCAAACAGCTTCACGTTGGCTGGATAAACCTGAGTAACCAAACATTGGCTTGATTCAGTGGACACAATGTTGCCTCTGAATCAGAAGGTCATAGGCCAAGGGCTCACATCAGATCTAGGCTGTGAGTCCAGTATGGTACTGAGCGATTGCTGCACTGTCAGAGGGATCATCTTCAAAGACAGCATTAGATCTTTGCCCTGTTAGCCATCAGCTGGATATGAATATTCCATTGTACTAATCAAGACAGAGAATAGGCTGTGGGGCAAGGTACAAGCCTAGTTTTGTAGTCACAATTCTAAGTAAGCCTCTGAGAATAACATCTAAATCTTGAATAAAGCTCTCAGTATTTCTTCAAATGTCTCTAGAGACCTAGATCTGTCCTGTCAGATAACAAGAACTGATGATTCACAAGATCTCTTGAATTCCTCCATAAATTGCTTTTCTGGCTGAGCATCAAGGTATTTTTTCTCCTTAAAATGAGCAGCGTTACATTCTTCTCTTAACACAAATCACTTTAATTACCAAATCTGAAAGACGCTGACAGGATCCAATTTCCTCATTTCCATCAGACAATCTGCCTTTTATCAAATACGCTGGAATTCTGCAATTCAACTCTAAACCCAACCTCAATCATGGACAGTAACCATTTTCAAAAGGAGAGTACTATACTGAATCACAAAGATGTAGTGACAACCTTAGCAATAACAAATCTATATGTATGTTCATTTACACACACACACACACACCTTGTTGCGAACAACATAGCTAAAATCTAACTTACAGAAAACAAATTTAACCTACAAAACAGCAATCTAGACTCAATGCAATGAAGTAAACCTCAAGTACAGGGGAAGTAAAAAGCCCAACTCCAAACTTTGATGGGATTGTCACTCTGGCTGGACATATCTTGGAGATATCAAAGCATAACCCCCTACCTCCAACCACTCTATCCATTCCTGGTGTTGGTCCACCTTAACAAGACCTTACCTCACAACAGCCATGTGCAAACAAATTGACTGCTTTTTTTCTAATGATCCCTGACAAACAGCAGTCAAACATGTCAACACTTTTTGAACTAACAAATACAACTATTCAAATATACGCTGTTAAAGCCCCTGTTTTTGCCCTCTCTCAAGCATTATTCACTGCAGTGATCTGCAGATGGCATTTAATTCCTGGAAACTCCACTCTCCGAGTACCAAATCAAAAACAGGCAGTTACATGACGATAAGACCTAAATGGAAAGGGCCTTGGGTTACATGACCTAATTTGTTTATTATGATCAAAAGTAGCACTAAATAAAGCCTCACTGGTGAGACTTCATCTATGTGTAACAAAATGATACCTGGTCTATGGGTACTGAAATAAACAGCATGCTTCATTACTGCATTTGCTGGAAAGGCACAGACTTAAAAGGAGTACAATCAAAATTATTAACAGCTTAACTAATTGTGGAAACGAATGTGATAGGTTGTACAAAACATTGGCCATCAATTAAATTGAGAAAACAGAGAACGAAGATGGTTTTGACAAAGGTTTATTTACAGAGAGAAATCATGAAACAGCAACTTGGGAATGACTGAGTGAACTCACTCCTTGCAACCCTTCAAGAAAGTGTTAGACATGTTTTGTTAACCTATTGGAGATTATGCCAAGGGAAGCTAAGAATAATTAATGGAGTGCAGTTTGCCTTCCATTTGCCTGACAGCCTGAGAGGATGTTTTGATCAAGGTTTCCTGAATTGGCTGCAGTTGGATAGATTTTGTGCAGCTTTTATTTGAAATTCATTTACAGGATACAGGTGTCATTGGATAGACCAGCGTTTAGTATCCATCCCTAATTAAAGATCAGTCATGTTGCTATGGTTCTGGAGTCAAATGTATATCAGACCAGTTATTGACTGCAGATTTCTTTCCCTAAAGGAAATTGTGAACCAGATGGTTTTTAACTTTTTCTAATTGCAGCATTTCTGTTCTGCTGAATTTAAATTTAACCATCCATGATGGTGGGATTCAAACCCTCAGAACATGAACTTGAGGCTTTTACTTGTCTCGTGACATTACTACTATGTCACTGCTTCCCAAAGCTAATTCAACATGGTGTTAGGTACATATTGATTAAGATAAATGGGATAGCTTTTTCATTGAAGCAGCACAGACATATTGGGCTGAACAGCTTCTTGTGGTGTATGACTCATTGATTCTCAGTCTATTTGCACCTGGGAGGAAAAGAGACAGAAGGTGAGTCCAAAAGAAACTGACAAAAGGTTACAAAAGGAGATGAAACATATTTGCTTGGTCTCCTTTTGTCACCTTGTGTATATTGCATAGCAAAACAAACCCAACTGCAAATCAAGAAACAATCTCAGACAATGAATTCAGATTCAGAGACAGTGTGATAAAACTCCAAACTGAAAGTAACACCAAGAAGCAGATAGTCCAAGTGAGCAACTATGCCTGAGGAAAGTGTAGCCAGTCATTGTAAATGGTATGTTCAATGTGATGGTATACTTGAAATCGCAGGATTTGAATGAGGATTGAGACGTCTGTTCAGAAAGTCTCTAATGCAAAACATTAACTTGTTTTCTTCCTCGTTGTTCTTGAGGATGTTACATGTATTTCAAGCATTTTCGGGTCCTATTTTTAATCTAATTTCTGTGGGCCATAGTCATAAGTTTAATTAAGACAAAGGATGGGAAGAATGTTTGTGATGACTATTGAAAAAAATGTAACACAAGAGCAAAATGTTTTGGAGTGTTTGGTGAGTGACAAAGTGAAAATGAAAAGACAAGGTTTCAAATAAGATTAAGTCTTGGTTGTGGAATGTTGTTTATTCATTTTCTTGTCTAAATGGCTGAGAGATGGAGGAATGTGTGTTGGACTCAGGTTCTCGTTTATCCAACATTGATCCTCTGAGGAATGGCAGCCATGGAACAAAAGGTCTTGGGTTAAGTTCCAGCAGCCACTTTAATCACTGTCTGTAACTGGAGAATGCAAAGTGAGGTTGACTCACAGAGGCAGTGGCAACACTGTGCCTTTGTTAAATAACCATCCTGCTTTGGAAGGACAGCTACTTGGCAAGAGACAGCTAGATTAACATTATCAGTTGGATGCTTCTAAGCAAATGCACCTTTTGCCTTAACAGATGGAGACAGCGTTGCTGTTCATATTTCATCACTTCTGTTGATCTTTTAGATTTCCAGCTGCTTCCTTTATACCTCATTGTTTACTATAAAGATTCCCTTACAAGCATAGCCATCTTATAAATTCAATGCTGCTGTCTGTTGCTCTTCCTTCAGTGATTCAACATGTTTTCCATGTGTGACATCCTGTACTTGAGGGAATGGGCAGAAAGGCTTTCCTCTTTCCCTGTATAATGGCAGCACAGGCAAGCTACTTTTCTTGAGTATAAAGTGGAACATTTTGCAATGATGACACTGGTGCAGGGATCAGGGGAAGACTGTATGACTCTTTAAGTAGTAGTACTTTGATGTCTGTTTCTATGCTGTACAATTCTATGACTCAATAGGGTGCTTGTTGTGGTTCAGCATATAGCATTTTTGCCAGAATCCCATTCCAGAGATTTGAGCACAATAATCCAGGACAATGCTTTCAGTGTAGCACTGAAGAAGCACACATCAGAGTTAGTTGTGGAGAGAAAAAAAATGTGTAAAGACTGAGAAATTAGGCTTCCTTCATTAACATTGCATTAAGTTATAATCTTCCCAAAAAGAGGTTAAACCGAAGCGCTTTCTAATCTCAGACAGACATGAAAGATTTCTTGACTGTATTTCAAAGCATATTTCTCCCTGAACTATCATTACTAAACCAGATGATCTGATCATTATCACATTGCTGTTTGCAGACCTTGCTATGTACAGATTGGATGCTGTCTCTCCATGAGTGTATCTCCTGCAGAAGCACTTTAGCATGAAATCTGTGACACTAATGTTATCATTGTACAGCCACACTGCACTGGAGCCAGAACTGAAAGAAGTATGCCCTAACTGTTGGCTCTCCCTTGCTGCCCTACTGCCTGCTCCTAAATTACTGGTCACTCCCATCATTACGGAGCACCCCACTGGCCACTACTCTAGCCACTGGTCATACTCCTATTCACGACTGCTCACTCCCCTCATCACTGGCCTCTCCCCTCATCACTGGCTGATCACTGGCTGCTCCCCTCATCACTGGCTGCTCACTGGCCACTCCCTTGGTCATCACTCTCAATATTGGCCACTCCCCTCATGGCTGACCACCTCATTGACCACTTCTCTCATCACTGGCCACCACATTGACCTGGCCCCTCATCACTGGCAGTCCCATTGGCCACTCCCCTCGTGGCTGTTTGCCCCTGACTTCCCTCCTCATCGTTGCACCTCTCTGACTGTCCAGCTGGCCCACCCCATTGCTCACCAGCCTTACTGTTAGCTGTGTCCCTTACTGTCCCCCTCAATACCCTGCTCATCACTCACTCACAGGTGGGAGAGTGAGTGAAGTACCAAGACCTCTTTCTGTGTGCTCCTCTTCCTAGCCCTTTTCAGGGGTACCAGGCTGCTACATGAGATACATTTTAAATATTAAGTCTTTGCACAAATCCTGTGTTGCCACTGGAAGTGACCTTAAAGGATCTGTGACTAGATTTCCAGTAAGAGCACCCCCCCCCCCCCCACATGGATGCTGTCTCTCCATGAGTGTATCTCCTGCAGAAGCACTTTAGCATGAAATCTAAATTGCTTCTATGAAATCTAATTACCCCCCTATGGTAATAAACACAGCCTTCCTACATTACAACAGAAACATCAATCAGACATGGGACACCCTGAGGTTATGAAAATCTTTATACAAAAGTAAAAATTTCAGCATTTTGCATTAATATCAATAGGGCCTTGTCAGAGTTGATGAACAATATAGCCATCAGCAACGGTTACCTTCATCCTCTTTTCTGCACCATTTGGAAACTCATAAATGGTTGAAGCTAATGGGTAGGTAACGCGAAAGAGAGCAGAGAGAAGATGCTATCTTATTCCTTCAACTGATGCCCATGTCTGGTAAAGTATTGGTCTCACCCTGTCACCCCTGAAGGTGTACTTTACAAACCTGATGTGGCTGTAAACACTGACATTCCAGCACAACATGAAACTGAAGGAAAATTCTGCGAGACTCCTGACTGGAATAAATCTGAATCTCCTGGGCCTACAGAGCATAAAGAAGTGGCAGGTGGAATACAATGTGGGAAGGTGTGAGGTTGTGCACTTTGGTAGGATGCATAGACTATTTTCTAAACAGGGAAAGGCTTTGGCAATATGAAGCACAAAGGGACTTAGGAGTCTTAAATCAGGATGTTCTTAAGGTCAACATGCAGGTTCAGCTGGCAGTTAGGAACGCTTTGTAATTTTTGCATTCATTGCAAGAGAGCCAGAATACAAAAGCAGAGATGTACTGTCGAAGCTGTATAAGGCTCTGGTCAGACTATATTTGAAATATTGTGAGCAATGTGGGCTTTGTATGTAAGGAAGGATGTGCTGGTATTGGAGGGGGTCTAGAGAGGGTTTATAAGTATGATCCTGGGGATGAAGGGTTTGTTATATGGGGAGCAGTTGAGAACTCTGAGTCTGTACTTGAGGGAGCTTAGAAGGATGAAGGGGGATCTCATTGAAACTTACAGAATACTGAGACACCTGAATAGAGTTGACGTGGAGAAGATGTTTCTGCTAGTAGGAGAGTGAGGACCCAGCCTTAGCATGAAGGGACAACCCTTTAGAGCTGATATGAGGTGGATTTTTTTCAGTAAGAGAGTGTTTCTTCTTATTCGTTCATTCTTATTTGCCCCTCTCTAAGAGTCAACCACATTGCTATGGGTCTGGAATCACATGTAGGCCAGACAAGGTAAGGTTGGCAGATTCCTTCCCTAAAGGATAATAGTGAACTAGATGGTCATCATTAGACTCTGAATTCCAGATTTTTATTGAATTCAAATTCCACCATCTGCTGTAGCAGGATTCGTATCCAAGTCCCCAGAACATTACTTGGGTCTCTGGATTAACAGTTCAGCTCATTTTCACAGAGGACAGGTCATTGAGTGTATTTAAGATGAGATAGATAGATTCTTGATTAGGAAGGGGATCAAGGGTTATGGGGAGAAGGCAGGAGAATGGGATTTAGAAACATATCAGCCATGATCAAATGGCAGAGGGAACCCAATTGGCCAAATGGCTTAATTCTGCTCCTGCATCTTATGGTCTTATATTTGCTGAACACAAGCCATCAGAAATTTCAAGGTCTGCCTTTTTAATGTTCACCTGTCTACTCTATTGATGCCATCTGGCCAGATTGATGATTTGAAGCAGCCAGTCAGCAGATTACAGTGTGGCGTGTGAAAAGAACAATTATGTTCATATGAAATGAACATAAGATATGAAATGGAATTATCCTTCACACAGTGAGCTAAACAGGTCTTGATAACCAGCAATGATTAATCTGATTAAACTTGAAGATGATATTATAATAGAAAACAATAGGAGCCAATCAAGAAAACTAAGACTAAAAAGTAGTAGGAGAGAGTAACTAGTGAGAATGAAATGCATTAAACATACCCATGGTGCAGCTGTGGACATGCATTCTGCCACAGCCACTGACTGCGATGTGTATAATTAGTTTAATCAAATTTTAGCAAAACAGCTTTCTCCATTTCATGATTGTGCTGATTTGTGTTGAGATATAATTCTTGTGCACTGACTCTGTACCTCAGCAAAATGTTTAGTGTGTGACTGCAGTGCCATTTGGAAAATATAGACACAGGAGAAATACTGCAAATTAGGGTTGGGAGTGTGGTGTTAGAAAAGCACAGCAGGTCAGGTAGCATCTGAGGAGCAGGAAAAATCGACATTTCAGGCAAAAGCCCTTCATCAGTAATGGGGCTGGGAGCCTCGGGGGTGGACAGATAGTGAAACTGGGATAAGTTGGGGGGAGGGGAAATGAGGAAACTAGTGAAATCCACATTGTTGCCATGAAGTTGGAGGCTCCCGAGGTGGAAGATGAGGCTTTCTGCCTCCAGGCGTCGGGTGGTTAGGGAATGGCGATGGAGGAGGCCCAGCACCTGCATGTCCTCAATGGAGAGGGAGGGGGATTTGAAATATTCGGCCTTCAAATCTCTCCCTTTGAATCCTTCAACTTCCTCCAGACCCCAGAAGGGGATAGGCATGGGCACCCACATGGCCCCAGCTATGCCTGTCTCTTTGTTGGCTACATAGAACAGTCCATCTTCCGCAGTTACACCAGCGCCACTCCCCACCTTTTCCTCTGCTACATTGAGGACTGCATGGGTGCCACCTCGTGCTCCCACAAGGAGGTTGAACAATTCATTAACTTCACCAACACATTCCATCCCGACCTTAAATTCATCTGGATTATCTCAGGCACCTCCCTCCCCTTCCTGGACCTCTCCATCTCCATCAATGGTGACCCACTCAACACTGACATTTTGTGCAAACTCACCGACTCCCACAGCTACCTAGATTACACCTCCTTCCACCCTACCACTTGTAAAAATGCTCTCTCTTATTCCCAATTCCTCCACCTCCACCGCATCTGTCCCAAGAGGACCAGTTCCACTACCAGAACACACTTCTTTAACGACCACAATTTTCCCTCCCACATGATCAATAATGCCCTCCAGTGCATCTCATCCACGTCCTGCACCTTGCCCTTGAATCCTACCCCTCCAACCGCAACAAGGACAGAACCCCCCGGTCCATCCCACCAACCTCCATATACATCACATCATCCTCCGCCATTTCTGCACCTACAAATGGACACCACCACCAGAGATACATTTCCCTCCCCACTCCTTTCCACTTTCCATAAAGATTGTTCCCTCCACGACTACCTGGTCAGATCCACGCCCCCCAACAACTCACCCTCCCTTCCCAGCACCTTCCCCTGCAACTGCAGGAATTGCAAACCTGCACCCACACCTCTCCCCTCACCTCCATTCAAGGCCCCAAAGGAGCTTTCCACATCCCGCTTCCACACATGTCATTTACTATATCCGTTGTTCCCGATGCAGTCTCCTCTACATTGGGGAGACAGGAGGCCTACTCGCAGAGCGCTTCAGAGAACATCTCCGGGACACCTGCACCAACCAACCCCACCACCCAGTGGTCGAACATTTCAACTCCCCTTCCCACTCCGCCGAGGACATGCAGGTCCTGGGGCTACTCCATCACCACTCCCTAACTACCTGACGCCTGGAAGATGAACACCTCATCTTCTGCCTCAGGAGCCTCCAACCCCGTGGCATCAATGTGGATTGCATCAGTTTCCTCATTTCCCCTCCCCTCACCTTATACCAGTTCCAACCTTCCAGCTCAGCAGTGCCCTCATGAACTGTCCTACCTGCCCATCTTCCTTCCCACCTATCCGCTCCACCTCCCCTCCGACCTTTCACCATTACTCCCACCTCCATCCACCTATCGCACTCTCAGTTACTTTCCCTCCAGCCCCATCGCCCTCTCAACTATCTGTCCACCCCTGAGGCTCCCAGCCTCATTCCTGATGAAGAGCTTTTGCCCGAAACGTTGATTTTCCTGCTCCTCGGATGCTGCCTGGTGACAGGAGAAATGATAGACAGGTCTGTTTCTGTCCTTATCTATTGTCTGTACAGATCCTTTCCAGCATAGCTCATTGGACAGAAAACAGAAACAGATACCTTTGACTAAGTCATTACATGAACTAGATCACCAAGCTTTTCACTAAAACATGCACATTAAATACTGCTACCTGCTGTGGATTCTTTGGAAGCACGAACACGCACACTGCCATGATAAACCGATGAGGTTCTGACAGAGTTACGACGAGGCCCTTCAGATATTAGCTCACCTTCTCCGGACTCTGCAGAGAGGGTCAAAAATGGCCATGTGCTGTGATTAACATAACAAACGTACTCTAAACATTATGATTGTAAAAGTCAAAAACACACCATAATTCCACGCAGAATTTGAAATTAAATATCATAATTTCTATACACAGTGCAATCTAAGTACCAAGAGTGGTCAGCACGAGAGAAAAATCACCAGAATCCATCAGCCAGTGTGAGAGGTCACAGTGATCCCTCAAGCGTGAGAGGTCACAGTAATTCCCAGTGATCAATTAGCATGAGAGACAAATCACAGACTGGTTAGGGTGAATGAAAAACCCAGGGGTCAGTCAGTGTGAGTGTGAAATCAGGATTGAACTGCATGAGTGAGATCAGGGATCAGTGGATGAGAAATCACAGGGACGGGTCAGTGTGAGTGAGAAATCACAGGGACGGATCAGTGTGAGTGAGAAATCACAGGGACGGGTCAGTGTGAGTGAGAAATCACAGGGACGGGTCAGTGAGAGTGAGAAATCATCAGTTCGGTGTGAACAGGAATGAAGAACCATGACACAGAGTCAATTCAGGTGTTTAATTATAGTACTTGGCCTTTGCAAAATACTGCGCTATGGTGCAGGTGCTTATGCTGGAAGGCTGTAAAATGCCAATGGGAGAACTGCCAGAAAGTTCTGATGGAGCTCCTGTGTGAGTTGATATTTTTGACAGGTACTTTATTCAGTGCAGCCAGTAACACAAAAGACTCCTATCTCTTTCTATTCCAATGAAAGTCACGCTCAATTATTCCTCTCTCGGATTCCACAGATCACACTCCTTGGACAGCTTCACAAACCTCCCTTTTCTGATCAACACATCTCACCTGCAGCTGCCTTGTATCCCAGGAATCTGGCAATCTTCTGATGACAGTGTTCCTGCTCCTCATATGTCAGTAGCTGGTAGATGAACTGCCAAATTACCTGCTTTGCTGGCGTATCCAATACAGGGTAGATGTCAACAATCAAAGTATCAATGTTCCTGTGGGAACAGAAACACAGCTTCAGTCCAAAGCTTGGCCAACCCCTTGTAAAGCACAGAAAAACAGCTCTGCCTTTGGAACTTTCAGCAGAAGGTCAGAAAATGTTAACATTTTCCTCTACAAGTGGGCGGCACGGTGGCACAGTGGTTAGCACTGCTGCCTCACAGCGCCAGAGACCCGGGTTCAATTCCCGTCTCAGGCGACTGACTGTGGAGTTTGCACATTCTCCCCGTGTCTGCGTGGGTTTCCTCCGGGTGCTCCAGTTTCCTCCCACAGTCCAAAAATGTGCAGGTTAGGTGAATTGGCCATGCTAAAAAATTGCCCGTAGTTTTAGGTGAAGGGGTAAATGTAGGGGAATGGGTCTGGGTGGGTGCGCTTCGGCAGGTCGGTGTGGACTTGTTGGGCCGAAGGGCCTGTTTCCACATTGTAAGTAATCTAATCTAATCTAACCAAGAGCGACACAAGAGGAAAAAAAAAATCTGGGTTCTGATTTTCCTGACTTCTTGTCATAACTTTGGTGAAAGGTGGTGGAACTCCCGAAGAAACTGTATGAATGGGGCACCTGCACAACATTGGCATAGACCTGACAGTGTTTGAGATGATCTCTGTGCAATGTCTCCTCAATGTATGCACTGAGTATGATTCTGGATCATGACCCTGACATTGGAAATCACAGACCACACTGTGTGGGTAACAGTACTTCCAACTCCACCCCCAGTTAACCAATCCACTAGGGATGGTTCCAACAAGCCAAAATTTCAGCACATGGTGCAAACTTGTATCCATACAAATGAGACTTGTAGAATAATGTACAACCATAGAACTGGGAGAAACAGAATTCATACATATACTTAATTGCTGAATACAAACATATTAAAGCTCTTCCTCTACCCACCAGGTGCCTCACAATAGTCAATTTTCACAAGGGTCAAAATTCCTGCTCCTGATATCTGAACAGGCCCATAGTGTCTCAGATGATCCCTTACAAACTCCAGTCTATGTGAGTTTATCTCTATATCCAAGATTCTCATGCTGCAATCAACTATAGATTGTTACGTGAGATGAAATCACCATTCTTCTTGGATAAGTCCATACAGTGAGCTTCAAGCAGGCCAAACCTCTTATCTAACAGAAGAAGAGACACGTACCTGTGCTGGAAGAAGCCCTCAAGTGCCTTACAGACACTGTACCGCTCATTGGGTGTCAGGAGGTGCTCCAGTTGCTGGGTGAAGGTTCTTCCTTGAACCTTTATACTGGGTGGCAAGATTTCAGACACCCACTGTAGAGATGTCAGTGATGAGGAGTATGTGGACGATTCTGCAGGGTCCGGCTCTGAGTATTGTGACACAATGAATGAAAGAGAGATAAGTTTTAATACACTGTCAGAAACACACATATCTATGCAACTAGGAACTTTTGCCCAACCACACATGCACAAATACATGGAGGGACAGTCAGGTACAGATATAGTGCATAATATTTGATCCATCTTTCATATAAACATAGAATCATAGAAGCATCGCAGCACAGAGGAAACCAATGTACCCAGCCTGCGTTGGCTCTTTGAAAGAATAGTTGTGCTTAATCCCATACCGTTATTCTTCATCCCATGTCTGTAGTTTGTAGCTACGGACTATATTCTGGTTGACCTGGGTCACTGAGATTGCTTGGAGCAACCCATGTAGATAATCTGGAAGTAAATCAATAATAGGCTATATAGGAGACAAGAGCTACACTCTGCCATCTTTTGGAACTGTCCATGTGTACGTGCAACTGGGATTTGTAGAATCATTTACAACCTTACAACTGGGGGAAGCAGAATTCATATATCCACCTAAGTGCTAAACACAAACATATTGAAAAATACTTGCCCTTCCTTTACCCACCTCGGCGCCCCACAGTGGTTAAATAGGAGAAAAGTCTGCCCGGAAAAAAGAACCAAATTCACTTGTCTAACCTAACGGGCTGTTAAAGCAATATAGTGATCAGCATTTGTAAAAATGTGGATATAGACAAATATTGTCCAGCAGAATGTGCTATCAGGCAGCACATAGTATAATAATTACACTGCATATCTTTGTCTTGGTATATTGATACTTAGAAAGAGGACATTCAAGCATCAAGTAAAATTTTGTTGCCAACCATCTTTAAATTATGTCAAACGTATTAGTAGCTACCAATATTTAAGGAGAAATCTACACTCCCTGTAACTAACTGACAAGATTTCAGCTTTTTGAACAAACTTTACAGTATCCAAATAGAAACTAAACAAAACTAGTACCTCTAACTTAATGCTATAGTTAGAAGATATTTTCTAATCAGTTATTACACATCTCTGGAGCAGGTGGGACTTGAATACAGGCCCCCGGCCCAGAAATAGGGACACTTTCATACAATACTTTATAAACTTAGATCCACTTGTTTCTTACGCTCAAGAGTCTCACTATTGAAAAAATAATTTAGACTCGAAGGTCCATTCATTTTTCTTTAAGGACCAACTTAAGAAGTAAGCCTTAGCCTTCCAGAAGTCAGGTTGGCTTCTCTTCAGTGCTCCAGCCATTCTCGGAGATGTATGAAATTTCAAAGTGACCCTTCTATTAGATATTGGTTAAGCATCCTTCCAAATTACCTTAAAGGCCACACAACAGTAGATGCCTTAGCTCAAACCTAGGCTTTTTGTTACGTTTTGGTTCTCTCAACTCAGAGATTTGCAGTCTACACCTGACCAAAACTGCAAATGCCTTTTCTGTGAACCATTCAGACCAATCAAAAAGAGGAAGCTATTCTAATCCCCAAATCCCATCTCTATGATAATGTGGCAGATTATAGCATATTCTTAATTAGAAATCTAAATAAATTATTTTACCTTCAAAACAGCTCTTTTATTATGTTACCCATATGCATAATTTCTATTTCTAATGCAAGTTTATGCTTCTCTTTCCCCAAATTGTTACCTTTTAGGTACTTTTATGGTGATAACAATAGATACGTCGGCTCTACCAATAGATTCAGAAATGGGTCATTTAGTGTTCTGTGGTTTCACTTCTAACTCTGACATGGAAGACAGACATAGGTTTTTGTTGAGCTGTAATTAACTCTAAGCGTGTTTGAATTGCATTCACTTCAGGATCATTTATGAGTTTCTTGATCAGATGCATCCATTTATCTACAATTAAAATTTTAATTCCTACAATTTAAAGCTATATTTTAAAATGTACGAATTAGGAACTAAAATACTCATAACAGTGGATAGAATCCCAAAACACATGACCCACTACTAAAGATCCCAGTTGGTTTTGTTTCGGTGCCATAAAATGAAGGAAATAATCTTTAATAAGGTTGGGGATGATGAGTGTGCAGGCAAAGAGCTGGATAGTAGGAGAACACTTATGTTCTTGAAGAAACAGTAACCAGCCATTAACCTTTCCCCACAGAATTAATATTTAGGGCTCCAAATTTAGATCCATATTACTCTTGGAGCCAATGCTATGGAAGCAATTTTGTTTCGAATGTATAACCAAACACAATAATGGGAATTTGCCAAGTCGTTTCTCCAGATCATCCCTGTTGTTTCAGAACAAAGCCAATTTACGCAGTTTATATGGGGCTCCTGCCAAAGACCAAGAGAATCCAATGACACATGTTATTGCAATAGCTTTACACTCATTACGCTGTCCAACAATAATTTCACTTACCAAGGGGGTAATTAAAAGGTCCATCTTCCACCACAAGCGTGGGCATTGCTCCACTGCCCTGTAACATTGCCACCACCTTCTCATGGGAGCAGTTTCTAAAACACATGCAAACAAATCAGTGATCATATCACTGCACACAACTGAAACAAACTGTGTACGTTCAGAGCAGCTGAAAACTAGTGGACATTGCACTCAGGCCTACAACTGGATCCAGCCAAGATGGATTTGATGAACTCCTTTCACTTGGTAGTGTCTACACCATTCCAGAGAGATACAGCTCCCTCTTGCCTGTATCTGTCAATCTCAGACTGAGAAGCTCTGGGATGGAAACACTGCACTGACGCAGTAGGAGATGCTGTTCTATAGTTGAACTTAAAGCACATCATTGAGACAAAGGAGAGACTTTTCCTGTCAAAGAATGACAGGTATCATTCCTGACCTGGGAGCATTTGAAAGGAGAATATGGAGGGAGCTTTATCCTACACACTTCACACTATACTTGACCAGGAAATGGTTCATGTAGCAATGTAGAGGAATGTTTACTCTATATGTACTCTGGATCATACCTGTCCTGGGAATGTTGAATCTGGCAATGTGAAATATTTTTCCTCTATGCATCCCATGCCGCAGCCCAATGGTAAGGTATTAGTGTGTGTTAATAAGTACAAAACATGCAGTAAATGTTCTGAACTCACCTCATGTCCAGCCCATTGAGAAACAAAATTCGATCACCTGCCTTCAATCCGGATTTTTCAGCAGGACTTCCTGAAAGGGACACATGAATGAGCAACACAGGGAGATCCAGCAAACTTGTGTTAACTATCACTATTGCTGGAAACTTTAGACAAGTATACTTTTCAAACTTTCTCTTTGCTATTCCCGGTCTCTCCACCCTAGTTTACCTGTGCCTGAGAGATATATTATTGAAACAGCATTCCGATTGGGCAGGAGCCTGGCTCTGGACAATGGATTCAAGCAGTTCTTCAGCCATGACCACTACAGCACTCCATCCCCATATACACAATGCCACAGTGCTTACTGTGCCTCTCAGGATCCCTCCTGGCCACCCCAAGTGCAAGATTGTGCATTTTCTGAAGCTGATCTTATTATCAAAGCAGAGCAAGGATAAGGCAGCTAGCAGCACCCACCTCATTCATGATAAACTTTGCCAAGTTGATCACAGTGAAGGAAGAATCAGTCAATGCAGAAATATAAAATCTGCAGCCGATTCTCTACAACAGCTCACTCACAAATTCCTTGGTGACTGTATGCACTGACAAGCCATCGCTTCACTGACGCCAATTTAAACTCACCAGGGATAATGGACTCAAGCCATACAGGGCCATGGCCTCGCAGGGTAAAGCCAAAACTTTTGTGGCCTTTGTATACACGGATCGTTCTATTGAAAAGAAATTAATAATTACAATTTATTTAAAAGATAAACAGCTTAATACAAGAGGAACATTTCTTTGGGAAAATTCTTGTTCTGAAAATGTCCCAGAAGTGATTGAGGATGCTAAGAATGCACATTAGTTTCTGGACATAGTTGAGCTTGGAGCTGTGATTTTTGCCAGTCTGTGTCTCGATGTTCTGGACTTAATTTAAACAGGGATGCTCCTACAGTGTATGCTCCTTCGTAGCTATGTTATGAATGGACAACTATATTTTCATCAAATTACCCAGCATGCAATGTGCCATTGTCCAGTGTAACAGACCACATATTTTCATTTTTGGGACTATAAACTGAAACGGAAGTTGGACTACCAATAAGTGGAAAACCAAGCGAGATTTATAACTTGAAAAATACCAAGTGCTGTATGTTTTGAGCTTTGTGATACAATGTTTCTTCTTGAAACAGTGAGAGGGAGAATTCAAGACAGACTGGCACCAAGAGACTTTTGAGGAAATCCTGTCTGACAACAGCTCTCCAGTTGGTTGATCTGCACAGTAATAAAAAGCCAAAAGTCCAGGGTAGCAGACTTGAGAAACATCCAGAGCCTGTAAACAGAAAGCATCCATCACCCCCTTTCTTTCCATGTGAGAGAAAGAAAGATCAAAAAATCTTAAAATAAAACATTCTAAAATAGGAAAAGGCCTAGGAACAACTGATCAATTATCAAATCAATGAATGACCATTACCCTATAGACAACAGCACGGCATTGTTGTTAAAATCAAAAGGATTGTAAGCAAAATAACTTGTATCTTGTGACTTGGGTAATCAATCTTCAAAATTTTGTTTACTTGTCCATTTTCTTTTTCCAACTGTTGCATCTGCATTAAACCATTTGTTTTTTATATGCCTTAATTGTGGTGGAGTGAAAATGCATTGGGGTTATTGAAGGGAAATAGTTTTAAGTTGTATTGGAGCAGATTTAGAATCCTTTCTCTCCTCTGCTGTTGTTTAAGTTAAATATTTTAAAATGAGCTATTTCCAATTAATGATAAAACATGGCATGAATTGCTTTTGTCCTGAATAGTAGTCAGGCAAATTGGTCATTCTGGTCACCTAATTGGGATTTTATGCATTTTACCATGGCTTCAGAAATACTGGGGAATGACTATAGGTACATTTTATCCAAGGTGATATGTGCTATTAGATACATTCTTAGCCAGAGCAATTAAAGCCAGCATTTCTGCTGTCTGTTGGAATTGGAAGGTGGACATGGTATGAAGTATAAGCAGAAGGTTCAGATTTTTGCTCTGATAATCATTACTTGGATCAGGCATATATTAAAATATAGTCAGAAACCAACTTTGGCTTTGATTAGTATTTACTGCATGGTCCCGCTAGCTGCAGGCAGTGTCCTTGGCATCTGCTCCAAAAAGTAGATTAAAATCTGACAGAGCAGCCTCAATATGGATTTCTGGCTGGTTTTATGGGTAGAGTTTTCTTTTTCTTTCCCATCTTCTGGCTTAAAGTGAAGGCTGGGCAGGAACTACACCCCTCCTCAGCCACAGAGGATGTGAATTATTAGGTGCTTTTCAAACAGTGTTCTTCCATTTTCTTCCTTCACTCCATGAAGATCTAATCTGTCGTAATTGTAATAAGATCAGCCTGGTGGACACATAGAATATGAGCTCCCTGACTGGACCAGGCTAATAGCCCCATGTGGTGAGTCCTTGACACTGATCCAGTTTACTCAGAGGCACCTCTTGATGAACAGGGTGTTTGACATTCCTGGTTTTTTTTCTTTCTATTCACCCTCGTCTGTGAGGGATTTTCTGCCAATGATGAAATAGTCCCTGAAATAACCCCATAGAGGTCAGTATCCCATCACCAAGTCACCCTTCATTTACACGGGGAGAGTCATTGACACTGATCCAGCCCCCTCAGAACCAGCTCTCAGGGTGAGCAGAACCTCAGACACTCCTTTTTTTTCTTTTTTTTCTCAGTCTCCTCTTTAACACAGAAAAATAGAGAGTCCTTCACTCACTGATCCAGCTCCCTCAGAGCCAGCTCTCAGAATGAACAGAATGTCTAAGACTCCTTTTTTAATTTTAAAATTTTTTTCTTTTTCATGTGTGCAGGTGTCGGACACAGAGAAAAAACAACAAGTGTGTAAATCTTTATTTATATTCCATCACCAGGAAAAGAGGAAACACCCGAGTGGCCAGTGACAAGCAGTGGCCTTTTCAGAGGGCAATGCTGCGTGATCAAACAGTGACGGAGAGGGCAGGGATTAAATCAAAATAGAGTTGGAGGGGGAAATAATACACTCCATTCTTGCAGTGCCCACCTTTCCCTGAAAAATCTCGAGGGTGTTGGTGGACACTGCGTGCTTCTTCTCCAGAGACACCCAGGCTCTGACATAACTGCGAACATTCCTGTTTATATCGGCTGATCAGGGATCCCTGATTGGGTCTGTTAGCCTGGTCCAATCAGGGATCTCTGACTGGCATTTAAAAACAGGAATGTCAAACATTCTGTTCACTGAGAGCTGGCTCCGAGGAAACAGGATCAGTGTCAAGGATGCTCCATGTGTAAGTAATGTGAGACTTGGTGATGGGATACTGGCCTCTGTGGAGTTTTATTTCAGAACCTTACTGTAAATAACACACCAGCATTGCATTGATGAAATAATCAATGAAACAGCTCTGGCCTGTTTACTTTGCCACCCCAGCTTCAGTTTCAGAAATAACTCCCCACCTACACCCTCAATATGTGGGGTTAGTTATCACAGTTTTGTCTCCACAGCTGAGTTGTCATACAACAAGCATCCATTCAGAACAGAGAGACAATAATGAAATGCCTTTGTATTCCTTTGGTCACATTGCCTTCTAAAGGCAGTCACTGATTATCATTTTGTTTGCGTCCAGTTCTCTCCAAGTCACTTGCGTGAAGTAGCTGAATGAACAACCACATTTAAGGACATGACTGAGGAGGCAAATTTGAAAATCTGCCTCTTCTTTAAAAATTAGATTTGGCATGTGAAGTGAAGAGGAAATACACAGTGAAAAGTAAGAATGAGATGGACAATGCACCTACAAGAGAGCAAATTATGAATGGTTTTGACAGAATAAATGAGGAGAAGCTGTTTGTAGTGGCAAAGAGTTCAGGGACCAGAAGACAAGTTTATAATGATTGGTTTAAAATAAAAGCAAAAAAGTTACACGGGGAAACTATTTCCCCAAACAATGGTTAATGTGGAAAGATTGATGCAAGCAGATGCGATAGTAATGTTCAAAGGAATTGGATATAAACCTGAAGGGGGAAAATAAACAAGTTTATGAGAAGACAGCAGAGGGAGTAATTGGATAACTCCACCAAAGAACTGGTGTAAGTACTATTCATGTTCCCTCCAAACTGTGGAGCCACAAGGATCCACGCATGCCAGTCAGCGTGCTGACACTGTGCCAATATTTCACTTTCAATTTCTCCAGACACTGCCAAGCATGGACCTTGGCAGTCAGTGCAGCAGTGGGAGAAATTAGAGTTATGATGGGCCAAATGGCCTTCTTCTGTGCTGCATCATTGTATGATTTTAGGAGAGGGAGAAATCAAACTGAAAAAGAGTGGTCCTACACAGTTGACAAGAGAGGCCGAACACTGACACAAGAGATGAAGACAGATAAGAGACTGTGTTGGAACTAACTTTTTATCTCACACACATTGGTACAATTGGGAGGTATATGTCATTGGACTAGTTATCCAGAGAATCATGGCAGATGGTGAAATTCAAATTGAATTAATAAGTTTGGAATAATAAAGGAAATCTAATGGTAATTATAAAACCATTGTTGTACAGAACAAGTTCATACATCAAATGACCTTTCCAGAAGCTTCTTTCCCTGGTCAAGTCTGCATGTGATACCAAACCTACAATTTGAGTGACTCTTATATGATCTCAAAAGTGCATCAAATTGCTATGATATCAAAGAAAAGGAACACATGTAGATGGACTATGCAGAATCAGGCATTAGAAACAACACCAGCAAACACAGCCCTCTCAATCTTGCAAAATTTGATTTACTAACATGTATTAAAATTGGGAGAGTCGTCCCATAAGCCTGACATAGTCATACTCAGGAAATTGTACCTTACAGACAACGTCCCAGACACCATTATCACCATCCTTAGCTAAGTCCACCAGAGGTGTTGACAGTGGTATGCAGATGGAAGAAGTTGTCCTACAAATGCTTAACATCGATTCTGGACTCCGTGAAATATTAGAACATCAGGACTAATATGGGTGCTGCTCTGCTAGAATCACTCCCCTACCCCCAGTGCTTCCCTCAGCTTCCACCATGTGAAACACTAATTAGCAGAAGCTCTGAGCACAGAAGGTGTTGTGTGTGGGGGACTTCAAAGTCCATCACTACAAGTGGTTTGGTAGCACAACCATGGACGAAGCTGTGGAGACCTAGGGGACATAGCTGCTAAACTGGAGCTGCTGCACGTGGTGTTGGAACAAACAGGAGGGGGAGAAAACGACTTGACTGCATTGTCCTCACCGACGTACCAATTAGAGAAGTATCTGCCCATGATATTATCAGTAGGAGTGACGACCACACAGGCATTTTGGGGACAAAACATTGTGTGGCACTATTACTGTGCTAAATGGGTAAATTTCAAACAGACCTAGCAATTCAAAGCTTAGCAGCCAAGAGGCGCTCTGGGCCAACAGCAGCAGGTTATTCAAAAATACTCTGTAACCTCTTGGCCAAGTATATTTTCCACTTTACTCATTCTTATAAAGCCAGGGGATGAACCAGGCTCAATGAAGAGTATAAAGGGTATGCCAGGAGCAGCACCAGGTTTAGGTGAAAGTGAGGTGTCAACCTGGTGAAGCTCCAAGCAGGAATACTTGCATATCAAATAGCGAATGCATCATGTGACAGACAGGGCTAAGCAATTCCATAATCAAGGGATCAGACCTAAGCCCTGCAGACTTGCCACATCCAGCTGTAAATGGTGGTGGACAACTAAACTAGTAACAGGAAGAGAAGGATTCGCAAATATCCTCACCCTCAGTGATGGGAGGGCCTGGCACATCAGTGCAAAAGACAAGGCTGAAGCATTTTCGTCTAGCATCAGCCGGAAGTACCGATTGGAAGATTGATCTCCCCCTCCTCCTGAGGTCCCCACTACCACAGATACCAATCTTCAGCCAATTCCATCTATTCCGGCTGATATGAAGTAAGATACCATTAGGAACTGGATACCATTAGGAACCCTGACATTTTTCAGCAGCAGTACTAAAGATTCACGTTCCAGAATAAACAGTAACCCTAGACAAGGTGTTCCATTAAAGAAACAATACTAGAATCTTCCTAGTAATGTGGACAACTGGTCTAGGTATGACCTGCACATAGGAAAACAGGGTTCAGTCTATTCCAGCCATTTACTGTTTTGTCATTCTACTTTCAATCATCAGCAAATTGTTGGAAAGTATCATTACTAATACTACCAAGCAGCACTTGGTCAGTAATAACCTCTTCGTTGATATTCAGTTTGGGTTCCACTAGAGCAACTCAGCTCCTGACCCCATTGCATCTTTGGTTCAACCATGGCTAAAAGAGATGAACTCCAGAGATGAGATGAGAGTGACTGTTTTTGACACCAAGGTAGCATTTGGCAGAGTATGGCATCAAAGGGCCTTAGTGAACTTGAAATCTCTGGGTGTTGGGAGGTAAAGGTTCTCGTTTGCAGTCATACTAACACAAAGGAGATCAACCATCTCGAGGTCCAGCAAATTGCTTCAAGTTCCACAGACTGCTGTCCTCAACCCAGCTATATTCAGGTTCTTCATCAATTATCTTTGGGTCATAAGGTCCAAAATGGGGATGTTCTGATGATTGTTCAAAATTCAGCTCCATTCACAACTCCTCAAACCCTGAAGTAGTCTATGTTCATATGCAGCAAGTCTTGGACAATGTCCAGGTTTGGGTTAATAAGTTACAAGTAACATTCATGCCAGATTAGTACCAAGCAATGACCATTTTCAAGAAGAATCCTTCACCCTGAGTGCACAGTTGACCAGAAACTGAACTGGACTCACTGCATGAACATTGTGGCCACAAAAACAAGTCAGACACAAAGTATTCTGTGGGAAGTAACTCATCTGCTGTCACCCCGATGCCTGTCCACCATGACAAGGCAGGGGTGTGATGGAATACTCTGCATTTGCCTGAATGATGACAGTTATGATGATCATCAAGAGGTTCAACATTATCTAGTACATAGGACCCTCAACTACCATATTCACCATGGGCACCCTTCATTATTAATTCACAGTGGCAGCAGGGTGAGAGTCATGGAGTACGAGAGTTATTGCAACACAGAAAAAGGCTCTTCAGCCCATCATATTGGTGTCAGTCATCAAAAATCCCATTTTACAGCAATTTGCCGGTAGCATTTAATGCTATGGAGTTTCAAATACTCATCTAAATAGTTCTTAAATGTCTTAAGGGTTTCCACCTCTAGCACACTCTTAGGTAGTCAGTCAAAAAACCTACAACTTTCTGGGTGATTTTTATTTCTCTAAACCTCCTGCTCCTTGCCTTAAATCTGTGCCCCCAGTTACTGTCCCCTCTATAAAGGGAAAAAGTTTCAATTTCTTCACACGTTCTCTGTACACCTCAATCAGGTACCCGCTTCAGCCTTCTCTGTTCTAAGGAAAACAAGCACAACCTTCCTAATCTCTCTTTATACCTAAAATGCTCAACCCAGACAACATCCTGCTGAATTTCCTCTGTACTCTCACTGCTACAATCATATCCTTCCTTTAGTGTGGCAACCAAAACTACACACAATAGCTGTGGCCTCACTAGCATTACATACAGCTCATTATAACCTCCCTGTTCTTGTATTCAATGCCTTGAATAATAAGGCTAAGTATCCCATATACTTTCTTAATCAACATAACTATCTTTTCTGTTACCTTCAAAGATCTACGGACTTAAGATCCACTATCTACAAGATGCACTGCTGCAATTCACCAAGGATCCTTTGACAGCACCTTCCGAACCTACGACCCTATACCACATATATTACTATTAAGTAGGGAGCTCCAGGATTTTTACCTGGGAACACTGAAGAAACAGCAACCTACCTCTAAGTCAAGTTGGTGTATGATTTGAAGGAAAACTTGCCGCTGAGTGTTCCCATGCATTTGCTGCTGGCACACAGGAAGGAGACAGGAGGTGTAAATGAGTCTTTGTTCAGGTTTGCAAGATGCAATGAGTGGTGTACCAAAGGAATTGGTGCAGGGCCCTTAAATGTTTACAAGTTGTATCAATGACTTGGATGAAAGGGTGGAAGGTATGGTCACTAACTTTGTTGCAGGACATGCCGGAAAGCAAGTTGTGAAAAGGACATAGGGAGGTTCCAAAAAGATATAGGTAGACTGGGTAAAGATCTGGCAATTGCAATGTAACGTGTGGAAATGTTAAAATGTCCATTTTGGCAGGAGGAATAAAAGTGAAGCATATTATCTAAATGAAGAGAAATCCTAGTGCTCCTACTGCATGAATCACAAATATTAACATGTAGATAAAGTAAGTAATTTGGAAAGCTAATAAAATGTTATTATTTATCATAAGGAGAATTGAATACAAACATAAGGATGTTATGCTTCACTTATACAGGGCACTGATGAGATCACATCTGGAATATTTTGCAGGTGTTGTTCATTTGTTTAAAGAAGGATGTAAATACATTGGAAGTAATTCATAGAAAGAGCACCAACCCATTCACAAGGGAGCTCAAGACACACTCGCAACGTGAGAGAGCACCAATCCAGTCACTACCACAGTTTCCCATCATAAGCATAATACAACAACAGGGAACCAATATAGATAAAGCACAACAAAAAAAGAAAAAAAAGACTCTAAAGTTCACAGATGCAAGCATGGCACGTCAATGCATGATAAGGCTATGTTAATGACATGATGATGTACAAATGTAAACATGATACAAAAACAATTCAAAACAAGGATAAGTCAAGATAGAAAATTGAAGTTGAGAGCCCATCAATGGAAACATTGGATAATAGCTCAAAACATACTGCACAAACATGTACCAACTCAAACAAAATATGTTATTCGTACATCTGAGAGACGTAAAGACACTAGCAGTCTTCAAGGGGCATAATAGAGCCTCATCCTATAAAGACTTTTAAGTTCAGATAAAGCAAAGTAAGGATACAGCTGTTACTACCTTAACAAGTTAATGAAATCTAACTAATGTGTGATTACAAGGGTTGTTTTTCATGACAGTCATAGTTGTAGTGTCAGTACAGAGCTCTGAGCGTCCATATTACAATATGTGACTGACTGCAAGTTTGAAAGAGGCAATCTGTCTCCTTACCTGCGGGAGGTTCCTGCCCTCACGCTTCCTCCTAAGATAGAGCCTGTCTTTCGGATGCTCTGCCCTGGTTCCTCCGGATTCCGAGGAGTTGAGCTGGCACGGGTGGAGACAAGCAGGCGTTCTTGGTGGTCTTCGCTCCTGCTTCTACGTAGCCGGCTGCTGCTGTCAATCCTGTTCTTGCTGCTGCGAATCTTGCTGATAAGACTCTGTGAGACCACCTCATCGAACCGCTGCCGGTGCTTCTTTGGAATAAAAATCCTGACAAACATGATAGAGAAGAGAGAAAGGACACATCAAGCCTTCAACACAAGGCACAGCTGACTGACTCTGAGCAGGTGTGAACAAACAGTCAGGGAGGATTGAGCTAATCACCTCCTCCGGTTAACATTGCTTCATCTGCAGTCATTTACCTTGCCCACGTGAGTATCTATTTTCTGAAACCGTGGGTAGTGCCAGGCTTTCAGTTTAAGCTGACAATCTTGCAAAGTTGACATTTTATTTACTCACTTACACAGGCAGCTATTCTAACACACAAGGCACCTGCACTGGCGGTGTATTAATACTGGTTTAGCACTCAGATTGGCAGTTTAATAGATTCAGAGTAAAAAGGCTAGATTGAGATTGCTTTAGCTGCCCTGGCTGAGTATTTTCTACAGTAGAGGCAGCTGAGGTTTGAAACTTACAATGCCAAGGGCACAAATGCTCTCTGTGCTAGTCAAATATGTTTTCGTGTGAGCATCTACACATTGTACAAATTTACTGGAATCACAGCTCTCAAGCCAGCCTGCCTCTTTAAGCTGTTCCAAGCATTGTCTGAAAGGATAGGTGGAACTTTGTTGAGGCACCAGTGGTCTTATGAGCCAGCTGGTCGGTCAGTGAGAGACACATTTGGCCTCTTTGAGAGAAAGCCCACAAATTCATATGCCAATCAAGTTGTGGTCAGACCAGCAGTCAGCCTTTCCCGAGAATGAAGACAGAGGTCAACAGCTCTTGTGCTCTGCCAACACTGCAGAGGAGACTGGGACTGTAGGTAGATTGATACCTCCAGCAACCCCAGATCATACAAGGCCCTGATCGAAGATAAATGAAATGGAAGAGTGGGGTTCTCAGATTCCGATTGACAGGGAACAGGGGCCAAGTGCTTCAGAAGAAAAGGCAAGAGTGGGTCCCAGGCGATACCTTGAGTCACCTGTCTTCCAGTGTCCAGTCCCTCAGACAGGCACTGAGCATCTTTGATCCAGGGCACCCATCCACAAGGTGACAAACCTGCAGGAGAGCAGCTATTGGTGATATCTTATGACAACAGGAACACCTAAAGGTGGGATAATCCTGAGACCTCTCAAGTGGTCTGATGCTCTCAAGTGGTCTTTAATTGACCATTTAAGGTCTTCTCTTGGTGGGTAGGAAGATGAACAATGGACCTTCCAACACAGAGCTTCATTCTGGTGGAGGTAAAAAGAGATTAGTTTGAATGCATGACAACCCCTAATCAAAGACCCTTCCTGCCTAAAGTCTGCCACCACCTGAAGATGATTTCACCCCGTGATGGTTTTAAGGAATAAGAGAGCAGCTTCTAAGCAAAACTGACTGCAGGGCAATCTACGCACACAACATAATGATGCACTTAGCTTCTGCTGATAGAGATGAATAGACGTTTTTACACAGCATTTCACCAGCTGAGAAGCCCAAAGCTAAATGCAACAGATGGTCTGGTCCTGATGTGACCCTTAGTGATTAAGACCCCACAAAAAGGAAGGACATGCAGTGAAACTGGACGAGAAAACTCAGTTGCACTTGTTAAATTGATTTTGTGGGAGTGGAAATTCTACGATTTTTAAATGTCCTCGTTCAAGCCCAGTGACTGCATGGCAAATTATTGAAATTAGCCTTCTGACAAATGCCCCAGTGGCTGTTTGCAGCATATTCTCTGAGCACCTGCATGAAGTGATCATCAAAGAGCTTCCATGCTGATTGCAATGCAAGTGTCTGATCTGTGATTATTGCATGTTACTGTTTCTAACTTAATAATGCTGAACTTGAATCAAGTAACTAAAGCTGTGTTTTTTCTTAAATCCTGTGAGAATGGCTGGCAAGATTAGCCCTTGTTGGCCATCTAATTGTCTTTGAAAGGTGATTAACGAACTTCTACGTTGCTGTTTCATGCTATTCAGCCAATTAGACAATAGAACATAGAACATAACAGAGCAGTACAGGGCCTTTGGCACTCAATGCTGCGCTGTCCTGTGAAACCAATCTAAAGCCCAGCTAACCTACACTATTCCATTATCATCCATATGTTTATCCAATGACCATTTAAATGCCCTTAATGTTGGCAAGTCCACTACAGTCGCAGGCAGGGCGTTCCACGCCCTTACTACTCTGAGTAAAAAACCTACCTCTGACATCTGTCCTATATCTATCACCCCTCAATTTAAAGCTATGTCCCCTCGTGCTAGCCATCGCCATTCGAGAGAAAAGGCTCTCACTGTCCACCCCATCTAATTATCTGATCATCTAGTATGCCTCTATTAAGTCACCTCTGAACTTTTTTCTCTCTAGTGACAATAGCCTCAAATCCCTCAGCTTTTCCTCATAATTGCAGCACTTCTGCTGCTTCACCATGATCTTACCACTGGGCTCTGCCCATGATTGTTCTGGGTCCTGACAGAAGTTGGGAACAGCATTTCTGCCAAAGAGAAGGAAGGCGGTAGAACTTGCAGCTCATGTGACTGGAGGGAATCCAGGAACTGTTTCATCCCACGTCATCAAAGCTATTTCAGGGCTGCAGTCGCTACCTCCACTAGTCTACACATCAGCAGAGTAGCCATCAGTGAGATTTGTAACTTTCTGGAAGCTGGTTACACTAGATCCAAAATGTACAGTCACTCCAATTACAATGAAAGTAACCACAATAGTGACAATTTATGTCATTTATGCCACCATTGTAACAATCATTTTAATGTTGACCCATCAATTCATAAAGCAGGTCACTGAGCCTTGTTTACGTGAACAACAGGCAAAATCTGACCACCTTAGTCCCTGGAGGAATAACAGGCGCAATTTTATTTGGAACAGGACTTGTGATTACTCTTTTCCAGAACAAATTAATTAACAACCCACCTCTGGATGAAAAAATTGTGAGGGAAGAGAAGCTAGTGCATTTAATGAAGCAACAAAGGTCTGCTACTTAAAAGGAATTGGTAGCAGTGTATGATGTGATTTAATCAGCGAAAAGCAGGAAAAAGGAAGACAATGTCAGGAAAAATGGATAAACATTGACCCAAAACCAATAAATAAAGAAATCTTTTAATTTCATTAAAATATCTAGAAAATCAGTAGTTTTTAAGAATGTTTGAAAGGGACTTAACAGTGTGCGTCAATTGCAAAAGGATCAATTGTAATTAAGATAACAAGAATTGCTGATCCTTATGATGTGACAACCATTGACCTAGAAGCAGAATCAACCAAAATAAACTTAAGGTATGGACACTGTGTGACCAGAGACAATGAAGCTACAGGAGAAGGAGAATGGAGGAGGCTTATTTACAGGGAGCTGTGTGTCGTACCATTAAAAGATACAGGAAGTTGAAGGCAGGGTTTCAGCAGGGATTGTGAATTAGGCAATTCAACTAACATGCTTCAGTTTAGTAAGAACTGACCAGATGATTGATGAGATTTATTAAAGGGGTCAGATAAAGGAGTCATTGGAGAATCTATTTCCATCAAGACCATCATGAACCTAGCTAAGGAGGTTCTATAGGTGTATGCCATTTGTGTGATGCTGACCATCTTTGGGGAACTCTGGAGTGCAACAACTGTTGGCAGGAGACTTGAGCACCAAATTCATTGAGTGGGAAAAGTGAAAGATCTGACATGTTAAGATTTAGTTGGAAAGACTAAGAAATAACATGTAGTGCCACATACGTACAGGGAGTGATACAATTGCTTGTAATCTTATGAGAAAATCTTGTTTACATCTGCTAGTCCATGTATGATTTATAGTTACTACTGATTATAATTTGTTAATTCAGGTTTAATTTGCATTGATTCTAATTCAACTAGTAGTAAAGTTAGAAAAAAAGTGATGATTACTTCATTTGGGGGTTGTTTATTAAATTTAGCTATTTTGGTTCAGTTTCCCCATGGAAAAGGATTCAAAAGATAACACCACAGTCCTTGAGTTGATGCAGGGAAAAGGTCAAAGTTGCCTTTTTGGACAGTTCCAAGAGTTGGTCAGCTAGACAACCAGACTCAGTAAACAGGCTTGTTGTGAGGCTGTTTAGGTTGTAAACAGTTGGACTATGATGCAGAGGACTGCATCCAGTGCCCGAATGGTCTAATAATTTCCTGATGTCCAATAAGAGTTAGCCAGTATCATTCTCACACTTCCTCAACAATCTTCCAATTGATATAACATTCTCTAATGAACTCTTCTGAAATCTCCATCTCAACAGACATTAGTTTACAATTACCCATAACCTGGTGCCCTCTCATTTTTTTTCTCCTCACAAACAACTGTCTAAATTTCTTCCTGCTGTGCAGTGTCATCACGTAATCCCTGAATGCCTTCCCTCATTGCAGGGTGAGAGCATACAGCTATTGGGAGAGGAAGAGAGCTTGGAAATGGTTCTGAAAATATTGTCAACTAGACTAGAATGGGAGAGCAGGTTGTGGATACCAGTGGGTTGACAGTTCAGGTCATTGCTGATGGAGGGTTAGAGTAAGCCCTGAAGCCTTACATTAGATATGACACTGCCACTTATCATGAATCAATGGATTGGGTTTTACAGCTCCTAGTGCATGTACCCTCAGCAGCCAGGCCATGTAAAATACATCAGATGACAAGCCATCCTCTGGACCACTCCAAGTGGTCCTCTATAATTTGCCAAATGGGTGGGTACTGAAACAGCAACCTATTTGGGATATTTAAATAAATAATTAAAACTCGATTAGATTTGATAGCTAGCCCATTGACTGTGATGCTGAGTTGGAGGCCATTGTTTGGTTACTTAGATGAGAAATGTGGGAAGGAAAGCAGGGGACAACATTTGGAGCTTGCCCTGTGTACAGTGAGGGCACACCCCACTGCCACCACAAAAACATTACCTCCCCTTTTTTCTTTGCCACATTCCCTGCAAAACCCAGTCCTCCACCCCTGCAAGTCTCCAAGTGCTCCTGGCCAAAAGTCTATGGGCTTTTCTTTCTGAGACAGCAACCACTCTCCTTCATGCTCACTCTTGAAGCCACAGCAGCACCCAGGACTGAGCTCTGGCACTGCCTGAACTGCTGGAGCTGCCAGTCTCGGAGAGGAAGCATTGTGTACACTCATTGAATGCAGTCCAATGTCATCAATATTAATGGTTATGATCTTGGTGACTTGGAGCCCTATTCCCGAGATGTAGGCAAGATTGGAGGGGGCAATAGCCTCATGGTATTATCACTGGACTATTAATCTGAAATAATGGTCTGAGTACCCAGGTTCGAGTTCCATGAAATAGAATTTGAATTCAACAAAAATCTGGAATTAAGAGCTTAATGATGACCGTGAAACTATTGTTAATTCTTCAAAAAACTTAACTGGTTTACTAATGTCTTTTAGGAAAGGAAATCTGCCATCTTTACCTGGTCTGGCCTACATGTGACTTTAGACCCACAGCAATGTGAGTGACTCTTAACAACCCTTTGGGCAATTAGGGATAGGCAATAAATGCTGGCCTGGCCAGCAACACCCACATCTCATGAATAAACTAAAAATAAATTGCAATTTTCATCTCCTGCGAGTGCTGGAGTCATGTATAGGATGGAGATGGCAATATCCTTTCAGTACTAGTGCTGTGGAGTTCCCTCCAATGGTTGTCCTACCTGCACCCACAGAGGGCCATACTTTGTCTTAGAGCAGAATGTGGTATTCTGCCAGGGAGGGAGAAGTCCCTAGAGGAGGAGAAGCATCATCAAGGGTCGCATGCTCACATTCCACAGCATCGAAGGACACAAATCATTTGATTCAGATTCACAGCTAGACATGGTTGAACACAGTGTCGACCATATTACACATGAGCAGGAAGCAGTACTGGAGAAAGGGACAACTGTGAAGGGTCTGCATTTAAAGGCAGCTGGGCACAGATGCTGAAGCCACAATAATGGCTTGCACATTTTGGCTGCCACTTTTCAAAGCCTTGATCAAAGATACTTTAATGCTTTGCCACTCTTGGTTAGCCCGAAGTGGGAAGAGGGAGAAAGGGACGATGGCTGTGCAACGAACAAGCTCCACTTCACAGCCCCTGCCCTCAGCACCAGCAACAGCCCCTCTCCACTGAACCCTGGCAGAGTGGCACATGATGTGTTCTGCCCAAGACCAAGTCTGCTCCTCTATGGATGCAGATAGGACAATCATGGAAGGGAACTTCACAGGCTCCAGTACTGAAAGGGTATTGGCATATGCATCCCATTTGTCAGAGCAGGAGAATGAGCAAATTGCATTTACTGAAAGCACAGGAATAGAGGCACCTAGGAGCAAGAAAAAACAGACATTAAAACAGTTTTAGTTACACAGAGAGAGAAACCTGAGTGATTATTATGCTGTTACAGTCACATGAACAATGTTTACTGTAATGAAGGTATGCATTAATGTGACTGAACTGTTCATTCTCATTTCTGAGAAGAAAATTTTCCTCCGCTCAGTCCTGAATAGCCTGCTCCTCATGTGCCCTAGTTCTAGATCCAGCCAGGGAAAACATCACGCCACATTGAAAATGTTCTGAAGAAGGATCACTGTACTTGAGTGTTAACTCTGCTTTCTCTTCACAGATCTGCCAACTTCCTCCAGCAATTTCTGTTTTGTATCACACCACATTGACCGTGGGCAGGTAAATGCTGTTAACTGGCCTGAGAAGTATTGTTGTGAATTTAAAGCTCTGAATGTAACAAGTCTACATCCATCTATTATGAAGCTATTTCACTGTGTGGGGCAGGACAGGGAGGCTATTGGCTGTTGGCACGGTTCGATAGGAATTGGCACGGGGACAATTGCAATACTGCAAGCATAGTTTACAGCTGAAGCTGGATGAGGTCATTGCGAGAATCCTGAGCATGTACATCATTGGCTGCAGATAGTAAGAACTATTCAGGATGATTCTTTCCTTCTGAGAATACCAGGCAGGCATTCCCCAACACTCTCTGATACCATTTTCAGTGTTCTCTGCACGGCTGCATTGTACAGGGTGCAGCAAAACACCAAGCACGTTCGCCAGGCAATATTAAAGGGTCCCCTAACCTCACTACCTCATTTGCTCAAGGCAACTGACTTCCACTTTAAGCAAGTCAAAGGTTCGCTGTACTGTGACCTTTGTGGTGAGATGTCATCAGTTATACTTCTGCAGTGCCTCTGTCCTCAACCTTGAGTAGACACCCTTATGATAATGATGAGCCTTGGAAGTCTTGAGTAGGAAATGGGGAGAGAGAGAGAGATTTAGCTATTTACCTTTTGCTCTAAAAGGTACCTTCCGGTGCCCCTCCCCGACCTCTCCAAGAGCCATCCAATGAGACTATGGATGGAGGGAAGAGCTGCAGCTCCTGAGATTGCTGAAGGATGAATGCTTCATACTAGCTTCCCAAATACTTAGGACACCATTTTGTATCCTCTTACAGTGATCACATACCAGCAGCACATTCCAAAGAGTGATAAAATGCTTGGCTGTATCGATGGTGTGTTGATTGTCATATGGGTGCAGTCTACAAATCACTAGACCTGTGACGGAGGTAAAGACAGCCTTTACATTCTGCCTCAAAATTTATTTGTTAGAAAACCTTTGCAAACAAGGCATATTTGTCAAGTGTTTGTGGTGGGGCTACTTCCAGCTTCACCTTGGTATTAGCTTCATCTTGGGTGACAAGAAAACAAAGGAACAAGCATTAAAATACTATTACAAGGCCAACATGATACTTTGCAGACATGTAGCAGATGTGGTTACTTATTAATCCTCGACTAAGTGTGAAGAGCTTAGCAAGACAACAACGTTCAAGAGTACTTAGTTGACATAAAGCCACTAAGTTCTAATTCACCCTCTTCTTCAGTGGCATTCCAACCAGTTAGCTGGAATGTTTATCACCAATTGAGGTGACTGAGGTTCGGTTGTCAGCTACCAGGTAGGGTCCTCTCTTGAATGCTTTGAGAAATCATTAGTCTTTCAAAAGCAGCTCAAAAAATGCTTTCAGTCTGAAAGTACCTAGGAAACACGCACTTTCAGGAACATAGAACAGCAGCAGAACATTTTTCCCATGAGCCCATTCTGCCATTCAACAAACTTATGGATGGTCTACAACTTAATTCAATATATTTGTTTCTGTTCCAAAATCCCCCAATGTCTTTAATTAATAAATCTATGAATTTCAGATATAAAATTCAAAACATTAACCTAGCATGAATGCTACTTTTTGGAGAGTTCCAAACCTCTTGACAGGGTAAACATAGGAAAAATATTCCCAATGACCAAGAAGTCCAGAACCAGGAGTCAATGATTAAGGATACAAGGTAGTGCATTTAGGACTGAGGTGTGGAGAAATATTTTCACAAGGAGTAGTGAGCCTGTGGAATTCTCTGCTATGGAGGTCAAAACATTGAGATGGTTCAAGGAGGAGTTAGATATTAGGGCTTATAGTTCTTAGGGCTAAAGCGATGAAAGGGTATGGGGAGAAAGCAGGAATTGAGAACTGAATTGGACAGTTAGTCATGACCATAGTGTATGGCAGAGCAGGATCAAAAAGCCAAATGGCCTACTCCTGTTCCTATTTTCTATGTTTCTGTCACTTTTTATTTGTAGAATTAACTTCAGTACTGAAAAATATTTCTGTAATTTTAAAGCATTTTCCTCTAGCTTCAGTTTCCTTAACCAACAGAAATAGTTTATCTCTATTAGATCCCTTTAATACCTTAAAAACTTCAATTATATTATCTTTAACCTTCTAAATTCCATCAATAGTTAACTGTTTCACTTAATTTCATCAAAATTCTTCAAATTCTCTCACTTCATTGGAGACTTTCGGAGAGTTCCAGGCATAAAGGAATTGCCCAGAGGTATCACTAAACTCACAGGCAATTCCTTTGATATGTAAGATTGGGATTCTACAGAGCCCCCAAGCACAACTCCCACCTAGACTGGAATAAAGACTGTCAAGCCATTGGAAAATCTGGGTCATTACACTCCCACAGTTATCTGTAACATTTGTGTGATTGATTTCAGTGGGACACCTACATTCACCATCGTTCATAAACACCAATATTAAATATTTACTTAATTCCATCCTTTGGATATGATAGACCCAAGGTCCCATCTGCTCTCTCAGCTGGATGTAAAATCCAATAGCACTATTTGAAAGAGCAGTGGAGTTCTCCCTGTGTCATAGCCAATATTTATCCCTCAACCAATTTCACTAAAAAGCTAATCACCTCTTCGTGTGACCAAGCTGTGCACAGATTGGCGTTTCCTACGTTACAACAGCAACAGGGTTTCAAAATTACTGTAAAGCATCTGTGACATCTCACGGTCATAAAAGGTACTATATTAATGAAAATGTTTCATTTTTCACACATCCCTCAAAGTACATGATTTCTTTTTAACATTGATGTGGAATTGAAAGAATCTCCAATCTATTGGAATTAACAGTTTTTCTGTCCATGTGAAATATGTCACTCAGTTGTAACTATGTAGGAGAAAGGGAGTTGGGAAAACTGTCAAAAGGATATACTCTCTCCTCCTAAATATATATCAGGGTGACAAATTGAGCTTAACTAGATCCTGTCCACGATAAGATGACCAATGCATCACTCATGTCTGACTTAAAAGGATAGAGGAGAAAGTGAGGTCTGCAGATGCTGGAGATCAAAGTTGAAACTTTATTGCTGGAACAGCACAGCAGGTCAGGCAGTGACCTGCTGTGCTGTTCCAGCAATAAAGTTTCAACTTAAAAGGATAGAGGCCAATATTCTATAAAGACTTGTCACTATCCTCCACAGTGCTTGCACCCATCCTGCAGAATCTTTTTTTCTTCAGTATGAACTTCTTTGACTTAATTAGATCCAGGTCTTTAACACACTTATTTATTCAGAGTCATAGAGTTATACAGCAAGGAAACAGATACTTTAGTCCATCTCATCTGTGCTGACCAGACATTCCAATCTGACCTAGTCCCATTTGTCAGCATTTGGCCCATATCTCTCTAAGCCATTCCTATTCATATACCCATCTAGAGGCCTTTTAAATGTAATTGTACCCAGCTCTCCCACTTCTGGCAGCTCATTCCTTACACGCACCACCCTCTGTGCGAAAAAGTTACTCTTCAGTCCTTTTGTAAATCTTTCCCTTCCCACTTAAACCTATGCCATCTAGTTTTACATTTCCCACCCCAGGAAAAAACCTTGGCTATTCAAACTATCCATGCCCCTCATGATTGTTAATTGTATCAGAGAGAAAGAAAGCAAATACTTGCTGAGATGAGTCAATACTAAACCTTTTTAAAATCAAATGAAGATACAGAAGAACAGGTAAGATTGTACCAGTTCAGAAGGAGCCTCACTGGACTTGAAGCGTTAACTCTGCTTTCTGTCCACGGTACGGCCTGACCTGCTGGGTTTCTCCAGCAATTTCTGTTT
The DNA here is from genome assembly GCF_004010195.1 of Chiloscyllium plagiosum. Classification (NCBI taxonomy): domain Eukaryota; kingdom Metazoa; phylum Chordata; class Chondrichthyes; order Orectolobiformes; family Hemiscylliidae; genus Chiloscyllium; species Chiloscyllium plagiosum. The sequence goes on from NC_057730.1 coordinate 34,232,523, forward strand.
TTGTTTCAGATCTTCAACATTTACAGTTCTTTGTTTTATTTGAAGTTTATATTCACTTATTTCCATTATTTGCTGCTTTCACAATTGCCTATTCTATTAAAATCCAATTCCATTTCTTCTTGGAACTTGTAGATAATTGGTGGGTGCATGTAAATAAGGCCTCATTTCCATTCATAATCCTAGTAACTGCCAGTTATCAAAGGCTCCCAGTGCAGAGAGTTATTGTCTGACACCATGGAGTCACTTCTACTCAAAGAGTGCAGCCAACACTCTGATGCTAAACTGTGAGAAGCCCTGTAAAAAGATCCTTCACAAATTTAAAGCTACATGCAAAGAGATTAAACACAAGGGGACGGAAATTCATTTAGGCTCTTTTCCAGGCACAGGGATCATAATGTGTGATTGTGCTGCACCCAGCCCTTTTGAGGGCTGCAGTATTAAGATTAGATTCCCTACAGTGTTGAAACAGGCCCTTTGGCCCAACAAGTCCACACTGACCCTCCGAAGAGCAACCCACGCCCCTCTGACCAACGCACCTAACGCTATGGGCAATTTAGCATGGCCAATTCACCTGGCCTGCACATCTTTGGACTGTGGGAGGAAACCGGAGCACCCAGAGGAAACCCACGTAAAGACATGGGGAGAATGTGCAAACTCCACACAGACAGTTGCCCAAGGCTGGAATCAAACCTGGGACCCTGGTGCTTTGAGGCAGCAGTGCTAACCACTGAGCCACCATGCCAATTGTTGAGAAAGTGACTGTTCCCTGACTTGGAATCGAACGCAGGCCGCGGTGGTGAAAGCGCCAAATCCTAAGCACTAGACCACTAGGAAATCATTTTTTAAACCAGGGTTTCCCACCTGACAGGCGGGGATACTAACCACTATAATACTGACAACTGGATAATTAACACAGTGCACATATATCCTGTGCAACACTGTGGGGCATGCTACATACTCAACATGATCCAGCATGACACGAGGCTACCCTGCACCCATTAAAAGGTACTTTGCATCCTTTCTAAGTGAGCGATACTCATTACACAGAAGCTGTCTATTTTCTCAAAAGGGACAGAGAGAAGGAAGAGTGCAAAAACAGAGCAAAAGAAAGGAATTCTGAGTTTTCTGATGTGGTGTGGCTGACATTAGTTCAATACTGGACAGGGAAGACACCATGTTTCTGCAAGTGATCAATTCCTGTTGTCTGGCCCAGAGTTCCTGCCTGGGGTACTACAAGAAGTTCAGTGACCTCACATAGCTGGTCAAGAGTAGTGAATCCATCTTCACATGATTTCTCCTACCCCATCCTTTCATTTATTAAATGCATTAAATCCCCATTCAAAATTTCTCGCAATCAGGACATATGTTTAACTTTGAGATACCTCATTCATCTTATTACGCATTAATACTACCAGCCTCATGCCTAACTCTTATGTATCTCCACATTCTTTCAACTATTCAGCCATGGCAAGCTCATCTTCTAAACATTCTGCAATACTTGCCGACATTTTTATCTCTTTTACAGGGCAGGATGGTAACATAAACACAAGGCACCAAACAGAAGTGGTAGCTGCAGGCATATCTGATCGCCTTCGCCCCCTGGAGGAGACAGTGCTCTGCATCATAAGGCCAGCTGTGACAGATAGCTACACCTGACATCAAGTATGTTCTAGATAGAGTCAAAGTCAAACAGCATGGAAACAGACCCTTCGGTCCAATCAGTTGAACATGATGGCATGCACAGCCTGTCATATGCCCCTTCCCAAACTGAAATGTATCCTCACCCATGAAAAGACAGCTACAGATAGTTATGGCAGTGAATCTCTTGTTTTCATGTGCTCCCCTCCTCCTTTCCTTCCTCTAACCCTACTCCTCTGCTTTTATGCTTCCAGAAACATACCTCCTTGCTGATTGCTGCAGTCTCATCATAAAGGATGGCAGCTACACCTTTGGTGAAAAACACTATCACTTGCCATGATAATTGTAGCCACCAGGTGACATACTGACCCTGTCTTAAAGGAGCAGCATGTGACAAGTCAACAGTTGTGAGTAGGGGCAGCTGGACCAAGAGGAAAGGATACTTTGCATGCTGACATATCAATGGGCAAGGCCACAGATGACATCTACTGCAGAGGCTCAGATCAGAGTTTCAAGCCAAAATGCTCAAGACAATGGTGATGGACATGCACAGCAAGATGCTTGGTACATTGATAGGCCAGACTTGGTGAACAAAACTGGACATGATTATGAATTATAGAGTGATTTACTCAATGACAAAAAACCTGTGAGATACTAATATAAATTAGGCTAATGACGTATTCAGATACAACTACATCCTCGGTCCTATCTCAGATTAATCAAAACCATAGAGAACTTTACAACACAGACACTAAGGACCCTGAGGTGACCGAGGTGGGGTCTCAAGCTGAAAAACTGGCTTAGCAAGATGCCATTTTGTTGAAAGAGTTGAAGTTTATACTAGAAATGATTGCTCAGAGGCTTATTAAAAAGCTGTCACTTCTCATGCTTATTAAACCGGCTGCACACTGTTGCAATTAACACCCTTGCCTAACAGCAACCATTTGTTTGAACTTAGACATAGTGATTTAAATCAAAGTCAAAGTGATAGTCATTAGTCATGCTCATTGCTGCTGGAGGTCGGAAGCAAACTTCAGGAAAATGTCAGAGACTCACTTAAACATTTAGTGAAGACTTCACCAATAGTTACTAAAAAGGACAGACAGATTAACACAACTTTTCATTTTGCACTCATCAGGACAAAAACAAGAATGCCAAATTTCAAACAATTCATAGCGCAGGGAAAAAGGGTGCTTTCAGAAGTCAATCCTGATTGGCCAAGACATTTATGCCCTGTTTTCACTCTTTGCCCAAAATAATTCCCATCAAATATTGGGAGCAATATCTGGAATATATGTTCAAGAAGGCATCAGGAAAGAGAAACTAGTCTCTGTCAGAAAGGTTCAGTGAGTAAAGTATTTCCTTGTGTGATTATAAAGCAAGAGGATTCACAGAACTCTACTTGTTTGCATTGAAATAAAGATCTTTATGATGCTATGAAGAATCATTAATTTAGAAATCAGCAACTCAAATTGACAAGGTGAAAACAGAATTTAGAATTTATTTTCCCAAAGAGACCTGAAAATGTGGAACAAACACAAAGCAAGGCAGTTGATACTGTGCCAATTATAAAGAGCTGCATAATTATCCTTTATGGAACAAATTGAAGGTTATATAGAAAAGCATGGAGGATCAAACACACTACACCACAAGCCTTTCCTCTCCTGCTTGGGCCAGGAAATGCACTGCCCTTGAAAAAGGGAGTTGAGTACCTGAGTGCATTATTTCCTTATTAAATTGAGCAAGTAAGATAAGGTTCATGCAAGAGCAAACTGTGCTACTATTAAAGGGAGGATGCTTTTCAATATTGCTTTTTCATATTTAATGACTGTAACAGGGACTCTGGAGGGTGGCTGTCTGTATTATTCCTAGAGCACAGATAACAGTAGATTAAGGGAACACCCACATTAATTGAAATAGCAGCTACTGGCAGGAAGCCATCCCTCTATACTCAGGATAGAAATATAAAATGGCCAATACCAGAGTTCAGAAAGTGACCTGTATTCACTACATATTGAAACTGTCTTCAAATATCTGTTCAATGCTCTTTTAAGATTAGTGATGTTATCAGTCTCAGCGTGAGACCTTTCCAAAAGATTCATCAATTTCAGTGTAATTATATTTAATCTGGCTATTCAACTTCCTGTTTCTCAGCTGGAACCAATGATTCCTCAAGATTATTCACAGCTTCTCAATAAGGTCCTGTGTGTGTTGCACACCCTGAGGGTACAGAAAGTTTTAAATGCTCCTGGTTACCTGGGTGGCAATAAACACAGGAAGTGCTACTAGTTTGGCGAGCTTGAGTAGAAGCTAAAACAACATCCGGGTAACGTAAAGCTAGGAGTTACATGGATAGTAGTATTATTTTAGCTTCAAGAAATGCATTGAGGAACAGAATGAGTGATGACCAGTCAGAAAAAGGGAAGAAAGCAGATAGCCAGAAAAGCTCCAGATTGCATCTCACTCATGAACAGTTTTGTGTTGGAAAATGGTAAGAATGATGGTTGCACTGGGGAGTGCAGCCAGAACCCAACTACATAAGAGGGAGGCAGAAAGTGAGGAAGAGCAATAGCGGTAAGAGACTCACTAGTGAGGGGTACTGCATTTCGTGTAACTCTAGGATAGTCTATTGTCTCCCTGGGGCCAGAGCCAAGGATGTAAGTAAACTTCTGGAGGGCATTCAGCAGAGGAAGTGCAAGCAGTCAGAGATCGTGGTTCACACTGGTATCGATGACAAAGAGGGATGAACGATAGAAAGGAGGTTGGGCAATAGGAATTTAGGGAGCTAAGTAGCAGAATGAAAAGTAGGACTTGAGGGTTCTTATTTCTGGAATACTCAGTGCCATATGCTAGTGAGTGAAAACAAAATAGGCAGTAAGTAGCAGCTGAGTGCAGGGCTGGAAAATTGATGCCAGAGGGAGCTCTTTAAATTCCTGGACATGTGCATGTATCTGTTTGCTAGCATTGTTGATGGGTGTTTAAAGTAACGACAGGGGGATGGGAGACAGAGTGGAGATACAATAGAGGGTGATGCACAAAGAGATATAGAAGAAAACGTAAGTCAGTCTGGAAGACAAAGTCAAGGCATGAGAATGCATAGCAAGGCTTGATGGCATGTATGTCAATCAAGGAGTCTTGAGAGTAAAGTAAATGAATTGAGAATGCTGATTAGCACATGGGGATTATAATGTTATGTTATCGTGATGTTATCATGAAGACATGGCTGAGGGAGGGACAGGACTGGCAGCTTAGTATTCCAGGGTGTAGGATCTTCTAGCAAGCCAAAGGAGGGGTGTTAAACAGGAGGTGGTATTGCAATAATCATCAAGGAATCAACTATTACAATAAGAAGGAATGGCTCCTCAATTGAGGCCTCATGCGTAGAACTTAAAATCAAAAAGGGAAATCACATTGTTGTGAATGTATATTAGACCCCAAACAGTCAGATAGAGATAGAAGGTCAGATATTTAGGCAAATCACAGAAGTGTAAAATTAATAGAGTACTAATGGTCGAGGATTTCAATTTAACTGGGAGAGACAAAGTGTAAAAGGCTTAGACAGGGTGGAATTTTAAAAGTATATGCAGGAGAGTTTTTAAGCCAGCACATAGAAAATATTACAAGAGGGAGAATGGTACTAGACCTAATTTTAGGAAATGAACCAGTCAAATGATAGAAGTTTTGTATCGAAGGCCATTTCAGTGATAGTGATCATAATTCATTACAAATTTGTAGTAGTCATAAAAAGGACAAAGATGGGCCAGAGCACAGATTTTGAATTTGAAGGTGAGTTTTAGCATGACAATGCAGGATGTAACTTGACTGGACTGGAAGTAGCTACTTGTAGGAAAATCTCAAGAACAGTGGGAGTCTTTCAAAAACAAAATAGTGGAAGTGCAGGGCCAACATGTTCCAGTAAAGGATGGGACAACAAATTCAGAGAAAGCTGGGTGTTGATGAACAGAGACAGTTGGATGGCAGGAAAAAAGGAAAGAAACAAAAAAAACTACAGATGCTGGAATCCAAGGTAGACAGGCAGGAGGTTGGAAGAACACAGCAAGCCAGGTGGAATCCGGAGATGGAGAAGTCAATGTTTCGAGTGTAACTCTTCTTCACAAAAGCTTAAGGTAGACATTGAGGGCTAAAATACTGAAAGCCCTAGAAGTATAAAGAAAGTACAAAGGGTTGCTGAGAAACAGAAGTTAGGAAAGTGAAGAGAGGCATAAAAAATCAGTGGTGGGTAAAATAAAAGAAAAATGAAAAGGCATTTTGTAATTATATTAAGGGCAAAATGATACCCAGGAAAAGCATTAGGCCCATTAGGGGTTTTAAAATATACAAATCACACTATTGAACTGCATCATTTTCAAATTGTTCAACACCAGCTTCTCATTGGCATCTTCAAAGGTTGCACGATCTCACCCGGCTTTCTTTATCCTAAATATATTTGTAGGAGTGTCACGAACAGGATGAGAGGGAAATTTAATTATTTTATTGCTCTTCCTGTCCATTCATAAGCTGAGTTTTTAAAAAAATTTCTATGTTTCTTTTGAAATTGCAGGAATGTGTTTCCCCTAAAACTGTATATTTGTGAAATCCATTTTAAAATGACTCCCAGCAAACTCCTTACGGTTAAAATAGAAATATTGTTTTCAAGCAATCAGATCGGGGGATAATTGTCACTTCACATACACACAAAGGAAGATAGAAAAGAAGGAGGAAAGGAAAGGGCTTTCAGAATTCCTTTTAAAGTCGTAGAGTCAAACAGCATGGTAACAGAACCTTTAGTCCAACTCATCCATGCCGACCAGACATCCCAATCTGATGTAGTCCCATTTTCCAGCATTTGGTCCATATCCCTCTAAACCCTTTCTATTCATATTCAGGGTGCCTTTTAAATGTTGTAATTGTACTAGCATCCACCACTTCCTCTGGTAGCTCATTCCATAAATGTACCAGCCTGTGTGAAAAAGTCACCACTACGTCCCTTTTAAATCTTCCCCCCTTACCTTAAACCTATGCCCTCTAGTTTTGGAATCCCCCTCCCCACCAACCCAAGGCAAAAGACCTTGGCTGTTCACCCTATCCAAACCCCTCATGATTTTATAAATCTCTATAAGGTCACCCATCAGTCTGCAACCCTCTAGTGAAAACAGCCTCAGCCTATTCAGCCTCTCCCTATAGTTCAAACCTTCCATTCCTGGCAACATCCTTGTAAATCATTTCTGCACCCTTTCAAGTCTAACAACATCCTTCCTATAGAAGGGTGACCAGAATTGTGTGAAGTATTCTAAAAGTGGCTTCACCAATGTCCCGTACAGCCACAACATATATCCCAACTCCGATACTCAATGTTATGAGCAATTAAGGCAAGTGTGCCAAATATCTTCTTCACCATCCTGTCTACTTGCAGTTCCACTTTCAAACAAATATACACCTACATACCTAGGGCTTTTTGTTTGGGAACATTCCCTAGGGCTCTACCATTAACTGTATAAGTCCTGCCCTGATTTACCTTACAAACATGCAACACTAAATTAAACTCCATCTGCCACTCCTCTGTCTATGGGCCCATCTGATCAAGGTCCCGTTGTACTCTGTGATTATCTTCTTCACTATCTGGGACACCAGCTATTTTGGTGTCATCTAACCATGCTTTCTGTGTTCACATCCAAAGTTTTATGGCACCATCCTATAACCAAACAGGGTTTGGAAATTGTGGTTACAGTATCTCTGTGATTTCTATCCTTGCTTCCTTTAGCAACCTAGAATGCAGCAAAGTTCCCAATTGCTTTTCCTGTTTTTAATCTCCTAGCAAACCCAGTTCCTGTAGTTTTTATACATTCCCTGATGTACATTGATAACAAAATATAGCATCTCAGTTACATCTTCTGCCTCCACATATTTCTCCATGTTAGCTCCTTATCAGCTCCATCAAAACTCTGATAATTCTTCTCCTCTATTTTGGGTTCTCATTTACATTAGCTGCTAATGTATTCTTGTATGGTTGCATTGTCTTGTTAGCTTCTTGTCCATTTCTCCTCTAACTTATGATTTCCACCCTGATTCACTTTGTATTATTAAGGTGGCATTATCAGAGGCTACCTTAATCGGTATCATCTTAACCTCCAGGTCCTCAGGTATTCACGGAACTTTAACATAAATAGACTGCAACCAGACCACTTCCTTTTTAAAGGCCACCCATTTCTCTTCTATATTTCTGCCTGTCAGTCCTTGACTCTAACTTATCCAGTCAGATGCCTCTGAAACTTATTAAAATTAGCTCTCCTCTAGTTTTAAGTAATTTTATTCATGGTTGCCCCTTTTGCTTCTCCATAACTAATCTGAACTTTAATTACAAATTGCCAAATGCTCCCCACTTGTGACACACTCCACTTTATCTATTTAATTCTGAAGGACCAGACCCAGCAACACTCTGCTTCCACATTAGTCAGTAAATATAACAATGAAGGAACAAAAACAATTACTGGAAAAGCTCAGCAGGTCTCACAGCATCAGTGGAGAGAAATCAGAGTTAATGTTTCGGGTCCCAGTGACCTTTCTTCAGAACAATGAAATATCAGAGCACAAGAAGCATCAGTTACTTGGATTTCAGGAAGGAACACTTGCAAAGGTAGATAAAATCAAATCAAGCCAAAATGAAAATAATTAAATAAAACTAAAAGGTAAAATAAAGTTAATGCAAGCCAAGTTAAATAGAATATAGAACATAGAACAATACAGCACAGAACAGGCCCTTCGGCCCTCGATGTTGCGCCGACCTGTGAACTTATCTAAGCCCAGCACCCTACACTATCCCATCATCATCCATATGCTTATTCAAGGACTGTTTAAATGCCCCTAATGTGGCTGAGTTAACTACATTGGCAGACAGGGCATTCCATGCCCTTACCACTCTGAGTAAAGAACCTGCTTCTGACATCTGTCTTAAATCTATCACCCCTCAATTTGCAGCTATGCCCCCTCATACAAGCAGATGTCATCATCCTAGGAAAAAGACTCTCACTGTCCACCCTATCTAATCCTCTGATCATCTTGTATGTCTCTATTAAATCCCCTCTTAGCCTTCTTCTCTCCAATGAGAATATACCAAAGTCCATCAGTCTTTTGTCCTAAGAGCTTGCTCCAAACCAGGCAGTCTCTTGGTAAATCTCCTCTGTACCTTTTCCAATGCTTCCACATCCGTCCTGTAATGGGGTGGCCAGAACTGCACACTCTACTCTAAGTGAATCCACACTAGAGTTTTGTACAGTTGCAGCATGACATCACAGCCCCGGAACTCAATCCCTCTACCAAGAAAACCTAACACACTGTATGCCTTCTTAACAGCACTATCAACCTGGGTGGCAACTTTCAGGGATCTATGTACATGGATCCCTCTGCACATCCACATGACAAAGAATCTTTACATTGAAACTCCATTTGCCACCTCTCAGCCCAATTCTGCAGTTTATCCAAGTCTCCCTGCAACCTGCAACAGTCTTCCACATTGTCCACCACTCCACTGACTTTACTATCATCTGCAAACTTACTAACCCATCCACCTATGCCTGCATCCAAGTGGTTTACAAAAATGACAAACAGCAATGGTCCCAAAACCGACCCTTGTGGTAACTGGAATCCAGGCTGAATACTTTTCATCAACCACGACTTGTTGGCTTTTTACAGAAAGCCAGTTTCTAATCCAAACTGTTAAATCACCTTCAATCCCATGCCTCTTCATTTTCTCCAATAGCCTACCATGTAGAATCTTATCAAAGATTTTACTGAAGTCCATGTACACCACGTCAACTGCCCTACTCTCACCCATATGCTTGGTCACCTTCTCAAAAAACTCTGAGGTTTGTGAGACACGACCTGCCCTTGATGAATCCATGTTGACTATTTCCAATCAAATTGTTGCTTGCTAGATGATTATAAATACTATCCTTATAATCCTTTCCAAAACTTTTCCTGCAACAGATGTAAGGCTCACTGGTCTATAATTACCTGGGTCATCTTTACTGCCCTTCTTGAACAAGGGTACAACATTTGCAATCCTCTAGTCCTCTGGTACTAACCCTGTAGACAATGACGACTCAAAGATCAAAGCCTTAGGCTCGGCCATCTCCTCCCTAGCTTCCCAGAGAATTCTCGGAAAAATCCCATCTGGCCCAGGGGACTTATCTATTTTCACACCTTCTAGAATTGATAACACCTCCTCCTTATTAACCTCAATCCTTTCAAGTCTAATAGCCCGTATCTCAGTCTTCTCCCCTAAAATATTCTCCTTTTCCTGAGTAAAAACAGATGAGAAATATTCATTTAACACCTCTCCAATCTCCACAGGGTCTACACACAACTTTCCATGTATGTCTTTGACAGGCCCTTTTCCTACCCTAATCATCCTTTTACTCCTCACAATCCTTTAGGGTTCTCCTTTATTCTACCTGATAAAGACTGCTCGTGTCCCCTCTTGCTCTTCTTAACTTTCTCTTTAAATCCTTCCGAGCTACTCTAACTCTCCATCACCTTATCTGAACCATCTCGCCTCAACGTCACATAAGCTTCCCTCTTCCACTTAACAAGAGATACAATTTCTTTAGTAAACCACGGTTCCCTTACCTTATCACTTCCTCCCTGCCCGACAGCGACGTACCTGTCAAGGATACTCAATATCTGTTCCTTAAACCAGCTCCACATTTCGATTGTCCCCATCCCCTGCATTTTGCTGCCCCATTCTATGCCTCCTAAGTCTTACCGAATCGCATTATAATTGCCCTTCCCCCATCTATAACTCTTACCCTGTAGCATGTACCTATTCCTTTCCATCGCTCAACTAAACGTAGCTGAATTATGGTCACTCTCTCCAATGTACTCGCCTATCACTAAATCAAACACCAGGCCTGGTTCATTACCAAGTACCAGATCCAGTGTGGCCTCCCCTCTTGTTGGCCCCTGGACATACTGTGTCAGGAAACCCTCCTGCACACATTGGACAAAAACTGATCCATCCAACATACTCGAGTTATAGCATTTCCAGTCAATGTTGGGAAAGTTAAAGTCCCCCATTTTGACCACCCTGTTTCTTTTACTCCTGCCCAGAATCAATTTGCCAATCCTCTCCTCCACATCCCTGAAACATTGTGGAGGCCTATAAACAACTCCCAGCAGTGTGACCTCTCCTCTCCTGTTTCTAACCTCAGCCCATACCACCTCAGTAGATGAGTCCTCGTCAAACGTTCTTTCAGCAAAGAAATTGCACATAAGTTTTTCTAACAAGTATAGCAGAAGCTGAAAACACCTTTCAGAGTTACGGATGGGCTTGCGGTACATGTACAGTCATGGACATACCTTGTGTCCCATCTGCCAGAAATATCACCAGCTGCACCAGTTTGAGATCTGAGTTTAGGAACTTGAACTGTGGCTAGAATCGCTATCATCTATCCATGAGGCAGAGGACTATGTGGATAATACATACAGGCAGGTGGTTAGAAGTGCAGGTTAAAAGTGTAGAGACAGAAAGGGAATGGATAATCACCAACCAGTCTAAAAAAGACAAGGCAGATAAGTGCAGGACCCCTGAGTCTTTCATGCTTGTCAATTTTAGAGACTATTGAAGGTGATGGTTTCTCAGCAAAATGCAGCCACAGACAGGTCCATGTGCAAAGGATGTCTCAGTGATGGGAAAGAGAAGAATGCAAGGTCACTAGTAATCAGAGATTCCATAGTTAGGGGGTAAGACAGGAATTTCCACAGGTTGGTGTGCTGCCTCCTTGTACCAGGGTGAAGGATATCATGGAAGGGAGCTAAGCTGGTAACTGAAAGTAGAAAAACTAAGAGAGAGACTAGAAGAGAAATAAAGCTAAGCAGAGTATACCTCACATGCAGAATAATATCAACAAGATAAAGTTAAGACCACGCTACACAAGTACCCGCAGCATTCCTAACAAGACAGGTGATGTAAAAGCATAAATAGAGGTAAATGGTTATGATTGAACTGACGTTACAGAAACATGGCTGCATGGTGACCAGGACTGGGAACTGAATATTCACCAATTAGGAAGGACAGACAAGAAGATAAAGGATGTGGAGTTGCACTACTAAAACAAGATGGGATCAGTTTATTAGTAAAGACGGAACCTCAATTTAGAAGAACAATGTGTGGAATTTATTTGAATGGAACTAAGAAACAGCAAGAGGCAGCAAACATTGGGAGAAGTTATTTATGGGTCACCAAATAGCAATGGTGGTCCAGTCGTGTATACATCAGGAGATGAGAAAAGCTTGAAGCATGTGCAACGCAGTGATCATGAGCGGCTTCAATCTGGGTAAACAAATTGAGCACTATAGCTGTGGAAGCCAATGGCCTTAGTGAGACCACACCAGTGTGCAGTTTTGGTCTCTTTACATGAAGAAGGATATTCTGTTTATGGAGAGAGTGCAACAAAGGTTTACCAGACTGATTCCAGAGATTGACATACAAATAGAGACTGGATTAGTTAGAACTATATTCACTGGAGTTTAGAAGAATGTGAGGTATCTCAGCAATAGCTACAAAATTCTAACACTGCTATACAGGGATAATGCAGGAGGGCATTCCTGATGATTGGAGAGTGCAGACCCAGGGTTACAGTCTAAGGATACAGTGTGGCACTTTTAGGATTGAGGTAAAGAGAAATGTCTTCACCTGGAGAACGGTGAACCCATGGAATTCTCAGCCACAGAAAGTGCTTGAGGCCAAAACATTGAATATTTTCGCAAAAGTAATGGATACATGGTGGCACAGTGGCTCAGTGGTTAGCACTGCTGCCTCACAGCACCAGAGACCTGGCTTCGATTCCAGCCTCAGGTGACTGTCTGTGTGGAGTTTGCACATTCTCCACATTTCCACATGGGTTTGCTCCAAGTGTTTTGGTTTCCTCCCATAATCCAAAGATGAACAGGTTAGGTGGATTAGCCATGAGGAAAGCAGGGTATTAGTGCGGTGGGGGGGTGGGCCTGGTTGGGGTACTCTTTGGAGGGTTGGTGTGGGCTCAAGGGACCAAATGGCCTGCTCCCACACTGTACGGATTCTATGATATACCCCTTAGGACGAAAGGGGTCAAAGGGTATGGGGAGAAAGTGGGAACAGGTTACCGAGGTGTATGATTAGCCATGATCATACTGAATGGCAGAGAAGGCTCAATGAACCAAATTGCTGACTCCAAACCTATTGACGATATGCTTCTGAGTGTCTCAGGAATGGTTTACTAAAGTGGCACATTGAGGCGCCAACTAACGATTCAATTTTATGTAATGAAAAAGGGCTTTTTTAATCATTTGTTGTCAAAGACCCTTTAAGGATGAATGACCACAACATAATCGAATGCCACATTATGTCTGCAAGTAAAGTCGTTCAATCTGAAGCAATGGCATTAAATCTGAATAAGCAAAATTATGAAAGCCTAACACACAGATTGGCTGAGTTGGATTGGGAACAGATATGAAACAACAAAAATGCACATAGGCAATGTACAGCCTTTAAAAGAACTATTACTTAGTTTACAGTAAATAGGTTCCTTCAAGCTGCAATAACTCAAAAAGAACCAGTCAACAATGGATGACAAAGTAAGTTGAGGATTGTATAAGATTAAAAGGAAGGCTTTTAAAGTGGTCAGAAATAGTAACAAATCTCAGGATTGGGAGTATTTGAGAATGTAGCAAAGGAGGACCAAGAAACTGATGATGAAAAAATTGAATACAAATACAACCCATAAAATTACATAAAAATGGGCAGTAAAAGTTTCTACAGCTGCATAAAAAGGAAATATATAGAAAAGATAAATGTTGGCACATTAAAATTAGAGTCAGAAGAATTTGTGATGATGAATGGAGAAATGACAAAGAAGCTCAATTATTACTTTGCGTCAGTTTTCACCGAAGGAAATACAAAAAATTCCCAGAACTAGTGATCTAAATAACTAGGGAGAATAGGGAGTTGAACGATTTGAGTAATGATAAGAAGCTTTGTTTGGATAAAGTTATGGAGTTGAAAGTTGTTTAGTCCCTGGGGCATGATATTCTACATCCTAGAATATTGAAGGAAATGGCTATACTCAATCATTGGTAGTCATCTTCCAAACTTCCACAGAATCTGGAATGATTTCTGCAGATTGGAATTTTTCCCATGATTTAAGAAAAGAGCAAGAGAGAAAAAAAAAACAAGGAACTACAGACACAATCAGCCTTACATCAGAAGTAAGGAAAATGCTAGAATTTAACATCAAGGATCTGATAAAAGGACACTTGGACGAAAACAAACTGATTAGGCATAATCATAATAGATTTGGAGATGGAAAATTATGTTTCACAAACATGGAGTTTTTTGAGGATGTTACTAATAAAATTGATATGGAATATATGTAGCATATTTAGATTTTTAGAAGGCTTTTGATAAACTTTGGCACAAGAGGTTGACTAACAAAATTAAAGAATAGAGATAATATACTGGCATGATTAACGATTGAGTAACTGACAGAAAACAAAGTGTGAATAAATAGATCATTCTCACATTGGCAGACATGACTAGTGGGGTTCCACAAGGATCAGTACTTGGGCCCAAGCTATTCACAATATTAATCAGTGGGCCCGAATGTAATTCTTCCAATTTAGAGAAGATACAGAGCTAAGTAGGACTATGTATTGTGAAGAAGATATGAAAGTTTTTCACGAGGATTTGGACACATTTGATGAGGGGGCAAGAACATGGTAACTGGAATATAATGTAGAAAGATATGAAGTTATCCACTTTGGAAGGAGAAATGGTTGTGCATAATATTTCTTAAATGGAGAGAGGAAAGTGTAGAAATGCAAATGGTATTGGGAGTCCTTGTCAATAGGTCAATTAAACTAAAATGCAGGTGTAAGTGCAATTAGGAAGGTTAATGGACTGTTAGCCTTTGTTGCAAGAGAATTTGAGGACATGAGTAGTGAAATCTTGCTTCAATTACATAGGAGTTTGGTTAGACTACACCTAGAGCACTAGAGTACTGGTTTCCTTATATCAGGAAAGCTATTATTGCTGTAGACAATGAGCAATGGAGGTTTACCAGATGTGATCCCAGGATTGTGGTACCTTTCGAAGAAGCAAGACTGAGCAAACAAATTTGAAGAAAAAGAGGTGATCACAATGAAACCAATAATATACTCAAATGGATAGCCATAGTGGATGCAGGTAAAATGTCTCCCTGGTTGCTGAATCTAGAACCAGAAGGCACAATATAAAAATAATGTGATGTCATTCAGGACCAAGATAAGGAATGCTTTTACTCAGAGGATGGTGAATCTTTGGAATTCTCTAGCCCAGAGGCTGTAGAAGTATTTGAGTAACATTAAAGGAGAGATTGACAATTTTTTGTTTATTGGTGGCCTAAAGGGTTATACATATAGTGTGGGTAAAAGGCATTGAAGTGACTGATCACTATGAATAGATTAAATGGCAGAGCAGGCTTGATGGGCCAAATAGCTCACTCTTGTTCCAAGTTCTTAAATAGGGAAGTAGCAAAGACCTTAAACTGGTAACACAGATGCAAGAGCTGAAATAAGCCAAAATGTAAATAAAAATGGAAAGAAAGACATAGGATAGATTAAACTGGGGGAGGAATAAATGGTCAAGGAATATATAAGGTTATCAAACAGGCTAGTATGTCAATAGTTAAAAATAAAGTGATTATTAAAAGCTATTAAAATAAATTAAACTGCCTATACAGCAACGTACAGTGTCCAGAATGAAACAGATACATAAGGGTTGAATAAGTACATTGCAAGGAACCAAATACCATAGGGACACCTGAGCTCTGGCTGAAGAGATGTCCATCTGCAAATTAAACATCATAGGGTATAACAATTAGAAAAGTAAAAAAAAAGTTAAAAATGGGAAAGTGAACAAACTATATTTATTGGAGATAAAAGTGACACACCCATCAGAAAGACAGAAAAAGAATCTATGCGTATAGTTACAAAAGATAATGAAGGGATATTCTAAAGATACCTCATGACAAAAGGAAGGTGAAGAAAGAACCAGGAAAACTAATTAGAAAAATGAGTTTAAAAAATCATGGAGGATTTCAATTACCCCAAAATTAATTGGCCAGAAGAACTATGTATAGGTATTAAGGGAATGGAGCTTTTGCCATGTGTGTAGAATTAATTTCTAACTCAAAATGTGAAAAGCTCAACAAGAGGGGATTTACTACTCACTCAATCTACTAAGAGGAATAAACCAGAGCAGGTAAAAGAAGTAAAAGCAGCAGAGCATCTAGGCGACAGTAACCCAAGCGTAGACTAAATATATGGACCGCTGAAGTGAGCATGACCAGGGAGAATGCAGAAAGAGTAGAAATCAAAACAAATTAGAATGACAGAAGAATGATGAAATTAATATTAAGAAGGAATATAAAACAGGAAAAAATTCTATATGTGCATAAATTTAAAAAGGGCACTAGGATAAAATCACAGGCAGCAGTAGTGAAATGGTAGAAATTTTAGACACAGTAATTATTTTGCTTTACTGTTTTGCCAGAAAGACAGTTCAGGTGGATATGCCATCCTAAATATAACTTTAAATGCAGTTATATTATGTTTAATCAGAAGAGGATACATTTTAAATAATCAATCTCAAGAGATGATAAAACTCTTGGCTCAGATAATGGTGCATCTTAGAAATCTAAAGGAGAGATTGCTGAGATATTATTACACAGATTTACGAGTTTGTCAGAAAAGGGCATCGTTCCTGAGTACGAGAGGGTAGTTTATCATTATAT
This sequence comes from Chiloscyllium plagiosum, assembly GCF_004010195.1. Classification (NCBI taxonomy): domain Eukaryota; kingdom Metazoa; phylum Chordata; class Chondrichthyes; order Orectolobiformes; family Hemiscylliidae; genus Chiloscyllium; species Chiloscyllium plagiosum. Next base: position 34,248,965 of record NC_057730.1, read on the forward strand.
AAGTACAATATAAAGCTAATTGGTTGATAACTCCCTAGACATCAGAGATTGAAAAAATAATGGAATACCCAATAAATGAGAAAATAATAGAGCAACTTTAGAAACCGCAAAGATACTAATCAATAGTCAGGATGGATTTCAAATTGATAAGTCTTGTTTGACCAACCTCACTGAATTCATTGAAAAGCTAACAGAAAAATGTAGGCAAATGAAGGCACAAGATACAATTAATCCAGTTTTCAAAAGACTTTCTTTAAAGGTACTACACAATGTACTAAAGAATCATGTCAGAACATATGGAGTCAAGAGGGAAGCAGCAGAATGAATAGTTGGTTGGCTATAAGATTAAGCAAGAATAAAGATAGCTATTCAGAGTCTTAAAAGGGTGAAAGGTGGGGACACACAAGGATCAGTACCAGTATCATTGTGTTCTGAATTTTTATTAATAATGTAGTCTTTGGGATTAGGACTGAAGTATATATTGGGGTCGGCTGACCAAACCTCAGTAAATGTCAGGGTGAACACCCACTCTATGTTTGGCCAATTCATCCTGAATTAATCTTATGGGCAATGGGTTTTTTTTATTAGAATGAAGTGGGACTTCCATCCATTTCCAGAAGAAAAAGTGCCTCAAAACTGCTGGCCAGTCAGAGGCTAGTAGCTCCATGCTACTCCAGAATTGGTGGCCAGTAATACAGGATTTCAGGAAACCCAGGAAAAAGGGGAACTACAAGTTCCCCAAATCCAGGTAAGTTCAAGATCTTGCGAAGGTCAAGCTGGTAGGCACTGGCAAGAATTGTAGAGAATATGCTGGTTAGGGAAAGCGGTGAAAGGACAGAGAGAAAAACTAAGGAATAGAAATTAATTTCCTAATTAAGGTCTTCAGTGAGTGGATACCTATTAGAATTGAGGCACGGACAGGTGAGTGGGCAGCACACACATTGTCAATAGCAGTGTGTCTTGATTTACAGGCCCACTTACCTTTCACAAACCCATGGGTAGCTGATTAAATGCAACTCACTTTTATCTAGGTTTGTGAATATTGTTGAATAATCAACATTGACGGAGCTGCAATTAATTAGAAGACATTAATAAACTGGCTGAATTGGCAGATAATTAGCAAACATATTTCAGTAGGTAAATTTTTGATAAACATAGAGGTCACATATCAAGGAAAATAAGAATCTTCAAAGTTTGTGAGAAGATTTGTAGCTCGGATGCTCGTTGTAGTTCTGTTCGCCGAGCTGGGAATTTGTGTTGCAGACGTTTCATCCCCTGTCTAGGTGACATCCTCAGTACTTGGGAGCCTCCTGTGAAGCGCTTCTGTGATCTTTTCTCCGGCATTTATAGTGGTTTGAATCTGCCGCTTCCGATTGTCAGTTCCAGCTGTCCGTTGCAATGGCCGGTATATTGGGTCCAGGTCGATGTGCTTATTGATTGAATCTGTGGATGAGTGCCATGCTTTGTCCTGGTGAGTTGTTGTCTGTCCGTGGCTGTTGGTTTGTGTGCTGTTATGAGTCCTAGTGGTCATAGTAGTCTGGCTGTCAGTTCAGAAATGTTCTTGATGCATGGTAAAGTGGCTAGTCCTTTGGGTTGTGGCATGTCCTCATTCCGTTGTCTTTCCCAAGAACATTTCTGAACTGACAGCCAGACTACTACGACCACTAGGACTCATAACAGCACACAAACCAACAGCCACGCTCAGACAACAACTCACCAGGACCAAGGACCCGATACCCAGCATGAGCAAAACCAACATAGTATACAAAATCCCATGCAAGGACTGCACAAAACACTACATAGGACAAACAGGAAGACAGCTAACGATCTGCATCCATGAACACCAACTAGCCACGAAACGACATGACCAGCTATCCTTAGCAGCCACACATGCAGATGACAAGCAACATGAGTTTAACTGGAACAACACTACTATTATAGGACAAGCCAAACAGAGGACAGCCAGGGAATTCCTAGAGGCGTGGCACTCATCCAATCAATAAGCACATCGACCTGGACCCAATATACCGGCCATTGCAACGGACAGCTGGAACTGACAACCGGAAGCGGCAGATTCAAACCACTATAAATGCCGGAGAAAAGATCACAGAAGCGCTTCACAGGAGGCTCCCAAGCACTGAGGATGTTACCTAGACAGGGGACGAAACGACTGCAATACAAATTCCCAGCTTGGCGAACAGAACCACAACAAAATAAAAATCTAAATGGAACAAAGGGATATAAAAATACTAACATACAAATCACTAAGTTGCAATGCAGATTAATAAAATCATCAATAAAAGAAAAAATGGACTGGTATTTATTTCTCAAGGGATAGGACACAACAGCAGATGTTTTGCTGAAGTCAAAATCTTGATTTTCATCAAACTTGAAAACAGAGATGTATTGATTCTAGGAAAGGTGTAAAAACTAGACAGTATTTATATTAGATCAAATTTGGGAGAAACTTATTTAAGGAGTGCTGAGAAGATTTAACTCAGTGCCAAAGAAGTGTTAGATGTATTGTGATATTAAATATACACATGCAAATGTCACAAGCTATGCAATTTATTTACTAAAATTGGCTTTTGGCTTTTGCGTTAGTAGCATTTGTTTCTTTTTCTGTGTATCTAAAGTTAATAATTAACGTGTATTTCTGTAGTTATGGTGATTTTTTTTAAAAAATGGTTTAAGAGAGCTACTTTATCAGCCCAATTGGTTCATGTTTACTTTAGGATTTTTAACAACCTAGCAAGGTAGACTATTGTGCTCTAATTTCTATTAGAAATGTCTAAAGTGAGTTTTCTTTAAGCTTAGAGGAAAAAGTCCATATCTCAGAGGAAGAGGTTTCTATGTCAGTTTACCCGACACCCTTGGATGAAGATGGCTATATGGACCAGTGTTCTTGATAAGGGGCGAATATAAAGGGGGAAAGAGAGCAATGAGGTAGTGATAGTCCCAAACCAGAAATGTTGGGATAATAGACAATAGACAATAGGTGCAGGAGTAGGCCATTCTGCCCTTCGAGCCTGCACCACCATTCATTATGATCATGGCTGATTCATCCTCAATCGGTATCCTGTTCCTGCCTTATCTCCATAACCCTCAATTCCACTATCCTTGAGAGCTCTGAGATAAACCCCTGAAGGTGTTACTTGAAGCTGAGTAATTTAAACTTCGCTTCTTTCTGGAGTTTTCATAACCTAACAGCATTTCCACTCTAGGATTTAAAATCATTGCTTTCCGCAGCTTAAATCTTCTGATACAAGGAAAACATTTTCTACCTCCAGTAAGAGTTTTGTACAACAAACACTTTTGGATTCATACAAAGAAATGTTGGGGATTTTTTGGAACTTGTAAAGGAGCATTTTTGAATTAATGGAATTATACTTGCACTGTCTGTTAAAAAAAAACTTTGAACTTGTGTTATAAATAAATAGTTTGGTTTATTCTAGCTTATCTTAATTTACTTTGCTTAATAAACTTATTTTATTTTTAAAACAAAATCTGCAGCATTGCATGCTTATGTTTTAGTGAAAGACTACTTTGTTAAAACCAAAGCCTGACCAATCAAGTCAGGTTCAACTTGGTATCTGACTTACCCAGTAAGAACATCAGCTGGGATTGTGAAAGTATTTAACAGGAGAATAGGTAAGTATCTAAGGAAGATGATGATAAAGGGTCAGCGTCATAGAATCAGCTGAGGAAGGATGAGAGGACACCTGAATGGAGTACAAGCATTGAGAAGAAGGAATGATTTGGCTAAATAGCCTGTTTCTATGCTGTGTACTTTATTTAAATTCATATAATTCTGTGAAAAGCTCAGTAAAGCTTCCTCTACTCTTCCTATCAAATAAGGGCATGACAGGATGGCAAAGATTAGATGCACAGTAAGACTATTGCATTATAGTCACGAACCATTCCAGGCAAGTACAGCAGAGGTAAAGTAGATGCATTGCAACTTTGTGATTTGCACATTTGTATTTTCAGATCCTTTTGTTCCTTCAATTCATTTAGATTCTTATTTTCCTTGAAATGTGACCTTCTTTATGTTTTTCAAAAATCAACAGCATAGGTAAAGCATCCTCTTCCACTGCTAGGACACCAAACATGAATTTAAATCAAAAAACTCTTTAAGCTGGAAGGAAAAGTGGAGAATTGTGAGCATAACACACCAAGCTCCCAAATTTTTGCCCATTGTAATGGCATATCTTCTTAAATTCACAGAAACGAGCAATCTAATATTACTAAATTGGACACATTTCAACAAGCTTCTCTGTTAATTTCATTTAAATCCCCTGTTCATTAACATTATAACCTGCCCTTAATTAGCTGATCACTTCCAACATTTCAATCAACCAGAAGGATAAGAACTAAAGCTATAAATTACACCACTGGAACTAACCCAAATAAAGCCCCTCATTCCACACTTGATAATGATCCACATTGCTTGTGTCATTAACATGTTATGTGATTAACCCTTAAAGCACTAAAAGGTGAGAGGTAAATTTACTGAGATCATTACCATTGATTTCAGTGGGTAACTCTGTTCTCATGCATATAGAATTTTTACCAAAATTATATGGTAGAATAGGAAGTTTCCCCGGGACATTTGCCTATAATTTTATTATAATTATGACAAACTGTGTGCGCCTTGTAGGGCACAAATGATTGATTGACTGGCACAATCCATTGCCACATCAGAAGCAGAAAATCCAACAGAACAAGAAATCGTTAACATTAATGAATCGAAGCTACATTTAAGGTATGTGGTAAATAAGGCCTCCATTGAAGGAACTGAAAAGGCAGTTGAAATAATTTAGTTGCTAGACTACAACTGAGTGCTATGTACTGCACCTAAAAATATTCCTAGGTGAAAGCTACTGTCACAGGGAAAACTACTGTCCCTCAATTTAGCAATTGGACATGCATGAGGCACTGTGGGCCATCAACAGCAGCAGAATAGTATATCAGCATAATCTGCAACCTCATGATCCCCCACTCAATCATTACCATCAAGCTAAGAGATCAACCTGGGTTCAATGAAGAGTGCAAGAGGGGAATGCCAGGAATAGTACCAGGCATATCTAAAAATGAGGTGTCAACCTAGTGAAGCTACCAAACAGGACTACTTGCATACCAAACAGCACAAGCAGCAAGTGATGGACTGAGTTAAGCAATCCCACAACCAATGGATCAGACCTAAGCTCTATAGTCCTGCCACATCCGATCTTGAATGGTGGTGGAAACAACTGACTGGAGGAACAGGCTCCACAAATATCTCCATCTTCAATGATGGATGAGCCCAGCATATCATTGCAAAAGATAAAGCTGAAGCTTTCACAGCAATCTTCAGGCAGAAGTGCCAAGTGGATGATCCATCTCAGCCTCCTCCAGTGGTGCCCAGTATTACAGATACCAGTTTTCAGCCAGTTCAATTCACTCCATGTAACATCAAGAAATGATTGGAGGCACTGGAGAATACAAAGGCTACAGGCCCTGACAACATTCTGGCAATTTTACTGGAGACTTGTGCTCCAGAACATTCTGCTCCCCAAGCCAAGGTGTTCCAGTACAGTTACAACACTGGCATCTACCCGACAATGTGGTTAATTAACCAGGTATGTCCTGTAAATAAAAGACAGGACAAATTGTATCTGGCAAATTACTGCCCCATCAGTCTCCTCTCGATCATCAGTAAAGTGATGGAAGGTGTCATCAACAGTGCTGTCAAGCAGCACCTGCTCTGCTTTAATCTGCTCAGTGATGCCCATTTTTGGGTTCCGCCAGGGGAACTCAGCTCTGGACCTCATTGCAGGCTTGGTCCAAACATGGACAAAAGAACTGAATTCCAGAGATGAGGTGAAAGTGACAGCCCTTGACATCAAGGCTGCATTTGACCAAGTGTGACATCATGGAGCCCTAGCAAAACTGGAATCAATGGGTATCAGGGGACAAACCCACTGCTGGTTAGAGTCTTACCTGGCACATAAGAAGACAGTCGTGGTTGTTGGAGGTCAGTCATCTCAGCTCCAGGAGTTCCTCAGGGTAGTATCCTAGGCCCAACCATCTTCAACTTGTTCCATTAATGACCTTCCCTCCATCATAAAGTCAAAAGTGGGGATATTTGCCAATGATTGCACAATGCTCAGCACCAGTCACAACATTTCAGATACTGAAGCAGTTCATGTTCAAGTTCAACAAGATCTGAACAATATTCAGGCTTAGACTGACAAGTGGCAAGTAACATTCATGTCACACAAATGCCAGGCAATGACCATCCCCAATAAGAGATAATTTAACCACGGTCCATTAACATTCAATGGTGTTACCTTCACTGAATCCCCCACTACCAACATCTTGGGGTTACCATTGACCAGAAACTCAACTGGACTTGCCACATAAACATAGTGGCTACAAGAGCAGGTCAGAGGCTAGGATTACTGCAGCAATTAACTTACCTCCTGATCCCCCAAAGCCAGTCCATCATCTTCAAGGCACAAGTCAGGAGTGTGGTGGAATACTCCCCATTTGCCAATAACACTGGAACCTTGAAGCTATCCAGGATAAACCTGCTGCTTGATTGGCATTACATCCACAAGCATCCACTCCATCCACCACCAACATTCAGTAGCAGCAGTGTGTACTATCTACAAGATGCACTGCAGAAAATCACCAAAGATCCTCAGACAGTACTTTCCAAATGCGGCAAACATTTCCATCTCGAAGGACAAGGGCAGCAGATATTTGGGAATACCATCTGCAAGTACCCTTCCAAATCCTGACTTGGAAATATATCACCGTTCCTCACTGTCACTGGGTCAATACCCTGGAATTCCCTCCCTAATGGCGTTGTGGGTCAATCTACAGCAGGTAGATTGCAGTAGTTCAAGAAGGCAGCTCACCACCACCTTCTCAAGGGCAACTATGGATGAGCAATAAATGCTGGCCCAGCCAGCGATGCCCACATCAAACAAAATAATTTAAAATATCAGCAATTCTCCCTTGGAAGATTTGACTCAGGTTTCGTCCTATCCTTTGCTATATTTTGCAATGTGTGGCAAGAATAGTGACCTCATCTGTACTCGTCTGGCCAAATCCTATTGGACACTGGTTAGGCCAGGCAAAGTTTAATTGTGATATATTGGGCTCCTGTACAGCAGCCCAGTAAAATAAGAGTTAAAATACACACCAGATGATGAACAAGTCTCTCTTCCCATTTGTCTAACTGAATAAGAGGGGCTTGAATAACCAGTGACTAAATTAACAAACTAATATTTGCGATAAGTTTGTGGATTTCCAAGAAAGAGGCATCAGAAATAATATTCCAATGATGCATTCTTTAACATAAATCAATGCTCATAGGTCTTGCTGCTAATGTACAGCTCAAAACCACAGCCGCATGTTGAAAATCAACAAAAGCCTCCGAATTTAGAAAAGCAAAAATAGGGAGTTATTCAACCATAACTTTTCATCAGACTGCTCTGTTAATATAAATCTTTAAAATGAAGGAATGCAGCCTCTCTAGGCCTTCCTATAAGCAGCGTCTAATATAATCTTTAAGCATTTATAAAATCTATTTTCACTGCACAAGAGACATTAAAATTAATTAAAATTAATCTATGCTTCATTATAATTTTTGACAATCTATTTCTACATCCATCCATATTTTAAAGGAGAACCCAGCTGAGGCTCTAATACTATAAGAACTTAAGATTCATACCGAAAGTGCCGTGACAAATTTCTGTCTTTCCCCATTTCTCAAAAGTCTTCAGTATGCAGCACACACCTTGCACAGCAGTCGGGCAAACATTTCATCCCAATGCACCACCACACGGCCAGAGGGGAGGAAGCTTCAAAGTACAGGTCAGTTGCGTCTCACCGGTCTGCTGGATAGAGTGCCCAGTTCCCTCTCACTGAGCATCAGAACACAAACTAGCTCTGCTGCCACACTTGGTGATTTTCTCTCTCTCTCTCTCTCTCGCAGACCCAGTTTTCACAGGAACAGTAAGTAGCACGTTGGCTCACAGAGTGCTGGTTAGAGAACGAGCTGTGTTGGAATGTGTCTAGCAGTTGAATTAGCTCGATCTTATAAGTACAGGCAGTATATCTGAGAGATCAAACTGAGAAAGCAGAAGGTCCCCGCTGAATATCATATTCCTCTATCAATTTGTCTGGCAAAGTGTACAACTTTTGATAATTAGTTCAACTGAGAGACCGCTCAGATTAAATGGAATGGTTCAAGGGTTTCCTGTATTGAGGGAGAAAACTCCCAGGTGCATCCACCTCCAAGGTAGATAGCAATACTAATGTACTAATCAAACTCACTCTCTGAAAGGGTACTCCTTAACTGATTAACTTTTCCTTCCTTTCCAACCCAAACAGACCTCTCTAAAGGAAGCCATTGTGGAACTAATATCAACGGGACATTTGCTGAAGATGGTGGCTCTGCTCTCAGGATTAGGGCTGTATTAATTATAGTACAGGACTGGCCAGTAATGGCAGTGGAGTGATCAATTAACAGCCATTGGAAACTTGACCAAACGACAGAGCAAGTGTTTAATCAACCAATAGTGAATAGTCTGTGGAGCAGTATAAGAATATTACAGAGGATGTATTAAGCTCAACTGTTGTAAACATCAAGCTTCACTAAGAAGTATTGAATCAGTTGCAGCCTTGAGCTCACCAGAATGGAAATCAGCTGAGCAAAGCATTAACTTCAGTTGGTAGGGGACCGCAGATTGGCAACAAAAGCTAAAGGTTGCATATCGGCATCTGACGTGGGGAGAAGGAGGAAGGTTAGAACTCAATAATTTCACTTACCTGAGGAAGCACATCACACAAGATAACAGTGTTTCATGCTCTGCACACATCTGCAACCATTAGTAATATTCTAAATATGTAAGTAGCTCACTCTGTTCAGTATGACTGACTGACTAACACCCTTCTCTTCCTAATCTTCCAATGACCTATTTCTGCGTAAATTAGGTAAGGAAATGTTAGGAAATCCAAAAGAAATTAAATAAGATTCATAAAATAGAGAGATGAAGAAAGCTGAATATTGGCCAAGCAAGTGGGAGGAGCGGACACTGATCCACAGTATGAGCCTGAGGATTTTTTCCAAAGATAGCACAATGAAAAATAGAAAAGAAAATCTAGTTCACAAGTTGGATATAAATCTGCAGTGTCCCAGAAAATGAAGTTGGACAGTGTGGAGAAAGACAAATAGCCTGAGATCCAATGAGGTCAGAACTAAGATTTGTTTTTTGTCACTTACTGTAGAATAGAGAGAGAGAGAGAAACAAAGATAGACAGAAGGCAAGAAAATATGGAAAGACAAATTGACAACTGAGAACTAAAATAATCAGAGGAAAGAGAGGGACAGCAGAAGCAATGTAAAGAGACAGAACAGTCAGAAACAGTCTGAAAGAATAAATTCAGAAATGAATAAACATAATGAAAATATTGAGCTTCAGAAAAACAAACTAGACATACACAGAGATAGGAGAACAAAGAATGAAAAAAAATAGAGGAATAAAAAGGTAGAGGGAAGTGAAAGAAATGGAGGAGTACATGAATTCCAGAGGGCAATTGTGTTGCATTGATTGGAGTACAGGGGATGACAAAGTAATTATAAAGTGTGAGGGTTCACATGTTAATTTCAGTTTGAGGATGGTGGGTGGAGTGGGAGTTCACCAACCTAAGAAGTGACCAGCCTCCAATGGTTCTTAGCCAGAAACTTGTGCCTTTTTAAAATTCTTTGCAATTTTCTCCTCCTTTTCACTGATCTTTATTCTCCGCTCTGCTTGTCAGCCAGTGGGTTGATATGTGATAAGTGGGCCTGGTGGGGCAAGTTTAGTCCAGCGCAGAAGTATAGTGTAACCTTGGCTATGGGAATTGATCAATTTGGCTTTCCATCTCTCATTGTGAGATTCAGTGGAAACACCAATGGATGGGCAGGCACAGAGGATGCTTTTGTTTTGAGGTCTGAGTTAACTTTGAGTTTTGTGTACCTCTGTTGCAGTATAATAATGTAGTAAGAAACGAGTTTGATTTGAGTAGACTTCTGTTTTGTGATGTTCCCTCTGTAGGTCCTACCTGATGTCATCAATGAGCTGCTGCTGCTCTTCGCTACACAATATCATAGGGAGTCCATAGGCCAAGTAATCAACCTTGCGTTCAGCTGCATACTGCTTTAGGAGGGTGTATAGCTTCTCTTTCACTTCAGGCTGCTCCCCAAGCATAGCTTCAATCTGCATTCAAAACAGAAATTTTAGTTAGCAAGCTGGCAGAGCTAAGAGCAACATAGGAGAGTGAGAAACATCTAGATGCAAGGAAGTGGCTTCAAAGATATCAGATTCTATCTTATTTCACATTCATCCTGTCACCAAACTGACACTCTCCTTCTTTGCCAGACGTGAAAAAGAAAGAGAAGTGTACCTTTTCCGAGCACTCCTAGGGCAAGTTGTGACAATAAGTGGGCAGGAAGACCCACTTCTGATTTTCAATTGCAACAAAGGAGTTTTTCTATGCCTACTTGAAAGGGAAGCTATTTGCTGTGGGTTTGATCTCAGGACCTTGATTTGAAACCTGGCACTGCCCAGTTAAGTGCTGATTGTTTCTTCAGCAGGTCTTCATGAAAGAAAGTAGGATTCTAGCTGACCTGCAGCAGTGGGCAAGACCTGCACTATCTCTATTAAAAAACCACCCAAAACCATGCCTAACCAATCTTGTTTTTTAAAATTGATTAAGTACTTTGGGATATCTAGTCAGCATGGACGAGTTGGGCCGAAGGGTGTGTTTCCGTGCTGTACATCTCTATGACTCTATGACTCTAATGCAAAAATAAGTTATAAAAAGTAAAGGATATTAGAGTCTGAAGCAATTTGTTGGTGTGAGATACATCATAGTGTTGCAATATGGAATGGATCACAGAGCATTACAGTGGGGTTTATTATGGAATGTTCCAGTTAGACATAGAACATAACAGCGCAATACATTACAGCCCTTCGGCCCTCAATGTTGCATCGATCTATGAAACCAATCGGAAGCCAATCTATCCTACACTATTCCATTTTTATCCATATGTTTATCCAAAGACCATTTAAATACCCTTAAATTTGGCGAGTCTACTACTGTTGCAGGCAGGGCGTTCCATGCCCCTACTACTACTCAGAAATTACCTCTGACATCTGTCTTATATCTATCACTCCTCAATTTAAAGCTATGTCCCCTTGTGCTAGCCATCACCAGAGGAAAAAGGGTCTCACTGTCCACCCTATGTAACCCTCTAATTATCTATGACACATTAGTTTGTTACAGTGAAGAGTATGGGTCAGCAGTTTCCAATACGTGGGTTACAATTCTACAGCGAATGCTGATTTGATCAAGGTATCCATTAGCATGTGTGATGGGGTATATAAGACCTATCCCCCCCATCAAGCTTACATAGAAAATAGGTGGCTAGAATCCTATTCATTAGCTTTCAAATAAGATTGATCCTGTCCATGTGAGACCGTAGTAAGTATATTGACATGTAAACTGCCCAGTGATGTGTTTTACTGATATGACGCACCCATATTGCCCAGTGAACAGAGCCTTTCAATAGATAGTAGTTAAGAACTAATTGTTCTACTTATCAACTAATTCATCAAAGAAAGGGAGCTGGGAAGATTGCTTCATTTCAATGGTAAATTTTAGCATAAGATGGAGCAAGAAATGCACTGATGTGGCTCTTGATTCAAATATCACAAACATCTCATCTATATATCAGAAATGTGCAAAGAGTTGGAGGTTAGTGGTCATTCCATTGAACATGTGTACCTCATGGAAACCAAGATTGATGTTAGCCAGGGCTGGGCATTGAGGGGATCTCATGACAACACCATCTATTTGGATATATCGTCATCACTGAAACTGAATTCAACTGCACACGTTGTTAAGTTCAGAGTTGGATGAAAACAGATGTAGAAACAAATGGCACATTTAGATTCCTATGATATATTAACATAAGGCAGATATCAAGGGCTTCTTTGAGTGTATGCTGATTAATCTTCAAAATGAAATAATTAATTGCAAGGCAAAGTGCAAAACAGGATGACATTTTGCATTTAAAGTTGAAATCAAGCTCCAATCAGACTTCCATTTGATGTCTTTTACTGATATGACATACCCATCTGGTCAATTTACTGATTTCTGGAGAATGCAGATTTTTCCTGATTATGTCTGCAGTCAGATGAATGCCTTTCAAAAGCTACAGCGACATAACTGGTGTAAAAAAGACTTGCAGGTTGTGATTGTGTCTCATTAGACCTGGTAAGTACAATAGTTATTACAGAACACTTCAAATACACAGATTTGTGTATTTATATGATACATTATATATTCAAACTTTATATACAGAATGTTACTGTGATTTGTTGCTGTTTCCGAAGAATCATAGAGTCTCTACAGTGTGGAAACAGGACTTTCGGCCCAACAAGTCCACTGTCCCTCCAAAGAGTAACCCACCCCAGACCCATTCCCCTACCCTATTATCCTCTATATTTACGCCTGACTAATGCAACTAATCTACACATCCCTGGGCAATTTGGCATGGCCAGTTGGACTGTAGGAGGAAACTGAAGTACCCAGAGGAAACCCATGGAGTCAAGGGGAGAATATGCAAACTCCACACAGTCGCCCAAAGGCTGGAATCGAACCTCGGTCCCTGGCACTATGAGGCAGCAGTGCGAACCAATGAGCCACATTTTTGTTTCTTTAAGTCTGGGTGGAATTAATTTTCAAGTGTTAAAATGGGATTGAATTTGAAAATAGTTTGGGAGGTGATGGTACAGAGTATATCAGAGTTTGAAAGTGAGAGGTGTAGCAATATCAGAGAGTGCTACACTGGATGTAGAGATATAGAGTATACTGGATTATATCGGAATTGACCCCAGGCCCCAGCAAACTTTAGTCAGTTCCAAACATCTGACCTAGCATACAGAGGAAGTGGTCATTTCCCCAGTCCTGGTTAATGTCTGGTTATCATTTCTGAACAAGTCATATTGGCCAACAAACAAATGAGAGATTGCAGGGGATGCAGGAGTACAAATAAAAGTGGAAATAAAATACTGTTGGGAGCATATATTGTCAGGTTTGTGTGAACTGGTCTCTGGCGCTGTGACTAACAAATCTGCAACAAGTGATGCTCATTCCCCACAAATTCAACACAATAGCAACTCTGCTGCAGTTGTAACGCCCAGAATAATGAAACAAGTGTCTCCAGTGCTCAAACGTCTCCAAATTTAATCAAAGGGTTTCGATTTCAGTTTCCACTTTTGTTTTCAATCACCCAGGTGATTTGACCACATTGGAGCTGTGAGGAAGTGATTATCCTTGAATTTAACTTGTTCTATTGAGCGAGGAGCAATGTACTCATACAAAACCTACAAAAACCACCTTTATATGCTGTCATTGGGATTCAACTGCAATGTGTCATTGTGTGGGAAGACATTCAGGAAGAGGAACCAGTGCTGGAAAAAGTTCTTGTGGAGACAGGAGAAGCGAAAAGGGTCTGGGGACCAAATCTGTCACCTATCAGATTCAGCTTTTAGCCTCTGGAATACATAAGTTTTTGACCCAAAGTTGTACTTGGAATAACAGAGGATGTCAGACAAGCTCAGTAAGTCTGGCAGCATCAGTGGAGTGGGAAACAAAGTTAATGTTTTGAGGCTGGTATGACTACTTCAAAACAGTGCTTGGGAAGTAAGTTATGGAGGAGTTGGCAAGTCTCCATTTCACCTTTCTACCCACCTGCCCAGCTTTAAAATCCAGTTTATTTCTGAATCTAACAGTATTGTTTTGTTTGAGTTTATGTCCCTCAAGAGTAAGTATCAGTCGAATAAAGTTAAGAAATCTGGTATTTATACAGTTAAAAATCACACAGCACCAGGTTATAGTCCAACAGGTTTAATTGGAAGCAATGGCTTTTGGAGCGCTGTTTCTTCATCAACCACCTGATGAAGGAGCAGCGTTCTGAAAGCTAATGCTTCCAATTAAACCTGTTGGACTATAACCTGGTGTTTTGTGATTTTTAACTTTGTACACCCCAGTCCAACACTGGCATCTCCAAATCATGGTATTTATATAGGTGACTTCAAGAATTTCTATAACATCACTTGCTGAAACTTTTTCTCACATTTTACCTTGTCAACGATATTTGAAAGGACTGTTTGAGGAAAAGTATTTATTTTAATTGGCCAATGAGACAGTAATAATGAGCCTGACAAGTTATTTCTTGGGAGGATGAACAACTCCAAATCCCATTAAACGTGTGGAGCTAGTTTCTGTTTTAAGGGCCAGACACAAAATCAATAAATCTCAATGACTCAAACTGACTTCAGATGACTCAGAGGTAGTTGATTCATTACAGTGCTGTCAATGAAAGGAACTGTTTTCTGTTAAATATCATATTGTAAATACCACACATTTAAGAGCCTACTCTCATGAACAGCTTTTGTACCCTTCCCCAGTGCTATTTTACACACATGGAAAACAGAACCCAGGGAAAACTGTTTGTTTCAAAGTTTGTAACTGCAGCAAAAAGCTTAAATGTAAGTCTACATAAGGTGTTTACAATTTAAACATGGACAAGCAGGAAAGGAAAGCCTCTTTGATGTTGTCAAGACTGAACTAAAGCATTTTATTTCACTGGGTAGGTGAGCCCTAATTATCCACAGATCCCAAAGCTCCAGAAACTTTGCAATCACCTGTTCCCACAAACATGTCTTTTCTGCTTGGCTGGTAGTCTCCTACCTTTTTATTAAATTCCAAAGCTTGAGACTTCCTCTCCTGATGTATCGCATCAGCATTTTGAACATATTCGCGGATACTGCTGCTGATCCGTTTTTGTCTCTTCCCCAAGCATAGGACTCCCAGTTTCAATGGTTTCCCATGATTGGCCTTTATCATTGCAGCTGCAACTTCATAGTTTTTTACTGGGATCCCGTTAACCTCCATAATATAGTCACCACTCTTGAGTCCAAGTTCGGCTGCAGGCGAATCTGGGAGACAATCCTCAATCTGCAGAGGACTGTCACCACTCAGGTTAAAACCAAATCTTCCATCTGCTGCAGGCAGGAGGTCTATCTGCTCAATACGAGACACCACACCAACACTTGGAGGAACAGTTTTACAATGTCTGGCTAAATTGATTATAGTGTCACTGCTCAGGGATGACACATCCTGTCCCTCAATTTCCAGAATCTGATCTCCTGGCTGCAGACCTGCAACATGGGCACTACTGCCCTCTTGCACAGAAAGGATGTAGCATGGACCATTCCCGCTGATATGAAATCCAAACTCTTCTGGCCATCCTTGATTGTTGCTTGCCATCGTAGGAACTAGAGTGAAACAAAAGGGGGCATTTTAGATTCCAAAAGAATTAAGCCTATTGCAAAAATTCTGGAATCCAGAATATAGAAAGCAATGTTATGAAAAACTGTTTAAGAAACAGGAAATAGAAAATGTCGTGAGAGGTATAATATCAAACTAGGAAGGTGTTTTTGGAACTCAAAGGATGCTAAGGCAATAAATACTTTCTTAGCCAACAACAGCCACATCTCATGAATAATAATAGTCTTTTTCTAAAAGAGGCACTTTTTCCCAAGGGGTGAGGTATCAGTAATTAGAAGACAAAGGTTTAAGGTGATTGGCAGAAGAACCAGAGGCAACATGTGGTGAGTTACAATAATCATAATTGCAATGTTTGAGAGGATAGTTGAAGCAAAGACAATAATAACTTTCAAAAAGGAACTGGAAAATACATTGCTGAATTAAAGAGAAAGAACAGGGGAGTGGAATAATTGGTTAGCTCTCTCAAAGACCTAACACAGACGCAATAAGCCAAATGGCCTCCATCTCTGCTGTATCGATCTACTGTTCCATAAATAATTGGATTTCAATGATAAAATATTCAATCCCACTTCAGATTAGTTTGTAGTCCAACAGCTTAATTCTAATCCAATATTAGGTGAACAATTCCATTTCAGGTTCTGAAGGTTTAATTCAACAATCCCATTACAAACAATCCAATCACACATTTCCTTATGCAACCTAAAACCTAACAACCCCACTTTAAACTTTTTTTACACTTCATTTCCAATTGGTTTATAATCAAATAATTATATTTCATTGAATTTATAGCTCAAGAGTCCCATATTTGATTTGCATATAGCACAAACCAGACCACAGCCCAACAACTTGGCATCTATGGACACAGAGTGGTTAAAGGAGATAGCATGACCACATTTAAGAGAAACCTTGATGCACATATGAGGTGGAAGAGAATAGTGGGATCAGTCATGCTGGGAAGAGGTAATACCTTCTGCTGATAAATGCAATATGCATGTTCACTTAATCAAGTAAGGGACTATTTTCCTTCTTCATCTTGAAAAGTAAAGGTAAATTTCATGGCACCTTTGGAACTTTGTTTTCAGGAGGTCAAGGTTGCAAGATTGAACCCTTGACTTCCTACACCAATTTTGCAGGATCAACAAAGTCAGGATGAGAAGAAATGAAAGAGGATGGTTTACAGACCATGAATGGTGTCTGACCACAGAAATGCTGTTATGCAAATCAGAAGCAATTATCCAGGAAGCTGCCATGATAAATTAATTGCTCA
The DNA here is from genome assembly GCF_004010195.1 of Chiloscyllium plagiosum. NCBI lineage: Eukaryota > Metazoa > Chordata > Chondrichthyes > Orectolobiformes > Hemiscylliidae > Chiloscyllium > Chiloscyllium plagiosum. Next base: position 34,265,628 of record NC_057730.1, read on the forward strand.
GTAATCCATGGTGTCCAATTTACATAAGGAGAATAAACAAGACCAGAGCTATATTTTGTATCCACCACCATTGACTGTATCGAATAGTAAAAGGACACCTTATGTAGCTACATCAGCAGTCAATCATATGGTCCATCACTTTCTTTAACCTTCAACAAAAAAGATGTAATGCAACTTGGGTACAATGCAAGGGAATGTTCAAAAAGATGATGATTGTTCACAATACTGTACTTGAAATAGGCATTCTCAGTTGGAATCAATCTCCCCAAAGATGTCTTTCCATTCTTCATGAGTCCTACAGGAATATGAGCACAAGGCTGCAGATGGTTACATGTAGTTCCTTATTGTGGTACTTTTTAAAAACTTGTTTGTAGCTAGGTACTAGGGAATTGGGCAACATCGTTGATTTTCTCTACATGCAAGTAGACACCTGTACTTTTAGTTTCATATAGCGCCATTCTCCTGTGTGGCACCTCCAATGACTGCAACTTATATTTACATAGGAACATGTGCACAGTAAAACATCCCAATCGTGTGAAGGGCCTTTATTATCAAGCAAAACCTGACACCATGTCTCATTAGGGGAGATAAAACAGATGATCAAAAGTTTGATCAACGACATAGGCTTTAACGGAGAAGGACAGATAAAGTCTCAAAGAAGGGTAGAGCTGGAGAGGTTTTCAGAGGAGCAAACTGCTGAAGGCATGGTTGCCAATGGAACAATGGGATGAATATTAAAGGGATGGGGATGAATATTAAAGGAACCAATATTGGAGGAATGTGGCCTATGTGTATTTTAGGGGATGATGGAGTTGGAGAAGGTTACAGGAATAGGGCAGACCAAGGTCATCAAAGGATTTGAAAACAAGAATGAAAAGTTTAAAACTAATCCCATTTTAAGTAACACCTCAGTGTAGGCGAGTCAACTAAGTGGTGATAAGTGAAAGGGATTTGCTGTGAGTTTGGAAACATACAGGATTCTGGATGAGTTTAACTTTATGGCAGATGAAAGATGATGTGTACAGTGTCTACTTTTATTTGGTATGCTGTGTGGACAATTAGATATCCTTCAGTCCAATACATAATTCATTTTTATAGCAAGCAAAGGTCCTTTGAGAGCTTAATTCTCACTGGACTTTCTGGTGTTTAGTAATGTATGCTACAGTAGAACCTTTCCAGTGACCTGTGGTTGTAGCTTATTCAAAATAATGGGTGAGTCTTATTTTGCAAAAATTCAATTTGGGCCCTTTCTGATAAATATTGGGTCAGGTCCATTCATGGTAAAGGCACACACTCAATATCTGGGTTAATATATATAACATCTAGAATTTTAAGATGGTATAATGCTTCGCATTTTTATCCTTTGTGCTTTAACTGCCAAAAAAGGAAAGCCAAATATATCAAGAGCAAGAAGAATCCTCCCAGAGGTTTATTTGGCAATATTTTGATTAATGTGCCTTTCCTTTTTGTACCTGAAATTTCACTCTTCCATGTTACATAATCTGAGTGTAAGCCATTTAATAAGAAATCATTAGATGAAATTCTGGGGTTCCAGTTCTGGCAGATAAGATAACCTAAAGACAGTATAAGCACAGTTAAACGGACAGGACCTAAGAAACATTTAAAGTCATTGAATGGTACAAAAAGAGAAAAACTGGACCAAAACCATCTTCAGAATGATACTACATGCTCAGAATTTATTTTGTATCATAATTTTACACAATATTTATGAAAGCAAAAAAAAAAAGCTGCCTACACTTACTCATTTGGATTCAAAATGTGACCTATTTTCATTTGTCATTCTCTTAAAGATAGATGTGAACTGGAATCCATCTTACACTTGCTCATAATTCTTATTCTCATCTTCCACCAATGTGAAAAGCCCCATGGATAATTTAAAATGTTGTTGCTTAAAACCCACATGTTTTCAATAAAAAGCATTTAAATTCATTCCCAAACATGGCAGTAAATTTAAAATAAAAGACAGAAATGTTGTAACTTGAAGTCATGTTTAGTCTCTGAATAAACCAATGCAGTACTGTTTCAGCTTAATAAACTGCCTTGGAAAGTTCATTACAAAAGATAGGTGGCAAGCAGTGTAATAGCTAAACAAGTCTGAGCTTTAATATCTAACAGTTGGTGGGCAGGTTTCCTTGACAACACCTAACACTTTTCATCATACTAAACAAAGTTTCAGATTTAACATTGATTTATCACTATCTGTGATCCACATCCTGCAAAGGTAACCCACTGGCAAATGTTCTTAATAGCCTGGAAGAGATGAAGAACTCTAATCTAGCAAGTCACAGACCCAAATCCTATCCCCTGAAGCCTAACACACTGGAGAATTTCCTCTACTTTTAAAATTTAAGCCTGCTGCTCGTATTTGTTGTAGATTACATATTACGTCCTAGCTTCATAACCCACAAAACACACCTCCCCCAAATCCTTAATCAGCTGATTCTTCACATTACTTGTTGAAACCACAAGGTTTGCACCACAGAAGGATCCACTGTCATTAGGCATGGTTGCTATGGAGATGTAAATCAACAGATTAAAAGCCATTTGTGAAAGAGCTCACAGCAGCGAGACACTTACAGAAATCTTTGGGCGAAGAAGGTAAGTCACCTGGGCCCTGACTCAAGCCATGTCTGGACTTTCGGCTTCTCAGCAACCTCTTCATTCGGCTCACAATACTTTCTCGTTTAGCCATAGTTGTAGATTTATAACTATGGCTGTACTGGACATAGGATCAAACAGAAGTCCTGGATTCAACTTCTCCTTGAGTGCTTTTAAAACAAAAACTTTACACCATCATTTTTCAAAGCAGAGAATCCTGTCGGCCATGACTTACTGTCACCACTGTCCTTCCCGTACGGTCGACTCCTATGCACCAGATGCATACGTTGTCTTTTACAGTATCTCTGATATACAAGAGGAAGTCCTGCCTCTTGCAGAATGAGAACACGTTTCCCTTTGAATTCATCCCAACAGCAGCTGATGCAGGAGGAGCTGCACAGTGTCCAGAAAACAGACACACACGTGAAGTGCAGGATCACCAATCATTCTGCTCTTAATTGCTGCTTTAAAAGGAGCAGCTGGGGATATTCAGCTGTAAATGGAATTAGAGTCAGGAGACTTCTAACATGGATTATATAGGAAAAGAACATTATGGACTCAGAAAAATTAGGGAAGTGGATCATCACAATGTGACTGACATGAAAATAATGTTGACATTTTCTGTACATTGATCTAACTCAAGAATAGGCTGTCAATACTCCCCAAATCCTAAGTAAGCTTTGGAAACACGTCATTATCCAACATTTCCTAACAGAGCCTTCAATTTTTTGTTTCAACTGAGGGGACCTCCTTGATTTTTCTCTCAGATATTAAAGTGCAAATATCAAATATATAAAACCCTTGAGTTGATAAAATGATGTGAAAGTGTGTTACAACCATAGTACAGAGGTTAAGGGAAGGCTATCAACCAATGGTCAAATTTACTAAACAGTGAACTAGTAAATAAATACTACTCTGTACAAAACTGCATATTTACATATGTTATGTCATTAAACTGTCAACATTACAATCGTTCACAAACATCATTATTCTCAAATGGTCTAAATATCAAAGAGAATTTTACTCCATCAACTTTCATAAACGTAATCCTTGAAATCTGTAATTTATCTCACAAGCACAGTCGGCTGAGCTGAGTGACTAGGGTAATCTCTGTCTCAGATATACCATTTAAATCTTTTTATTTGAAGATGTACTGAAAAAAAACACATTAAAATTGCTTTTCTCACTACTACATTAAGTCAGCAGCCATTCAAAAATTATATAAGAATGTCTGCACATCTTTTCCAAAACATATCTTAGTCTAATAAGAGGTTCTATTAATTTAGAGTCATAGAGATGAGTGGGCGGCACGGTGGCACAGTGGTTAGCACTGCTGCCTCATAGCGCCAGAGACCAGGGTTCAATTCCCGACTCAGGCGACTGACTGTGTAGAGTTTGCACATTCTCCCCGTGTGGGTTTCCTCCGGGTGCTCCGGTTTCCTCCCACAGTCCAAAGATGTGCAGGTCAGGTGAAATGGCCATGCTAAATTGCCCGTAGTGTTGGGTAAATGTAGGGGAATGGGTGGGATGCGCTTCGGCAGGTTGGTGTGGACTTGTTGGGCCGAAGGACCTGTTTCCACACTGTAAGTAATCTAATCTAATGTACAGCACAGAGACAGACACTTCAGTCCAACCCGTCCATGCCAATCAGATATCCTAAATAAATATCGTCCCATTTTCCAGCTTTTGGTCCATATCCCTCTAAACCCTTCCTATTTATATACCCATCTGGATGCCTTTTAAATGCTGTAATTGTACCAGCCTCCACTACTTCCTCTGCCAGCTCATTCTATACATGCACCACCCTCTGTGTGGAAAAGTTGCCCCTTAAGGTCTCTTTTATATCTTCCCCCCTCACCTTAAACCTATGCCCTCTAGTTCTGGACTCCCCCACCCAGGCAAAAGACCTTGTATATTTATCCTATCCATGCCCCTCATGATTTTATAAACTTTTATAATGTCACCCCTCAGCCTCTGATGCTCCAGGGAAAACAGTCCCAGCCTGTTCAGCCTCTCCCTGTGGCTCAAATCCTCCAACCCTGGCAATACCCTTGTAAATCTTTTCTGAACGCTTTCAAGTTTCACAACATCCTTTTAACCGGAAGGAGACCAGAATTGCACATAATATTCCAAGTGGCCTAACCAATGTCCTGTACAGTCACAATATGACCTTCCAATTCCTATACTCAATGCTCTGACCAATTAAGGAAAGCATACCAAACGCCTTCTTCACTATCCTATCTACCTGCGACTCTACTTTCAAGGAACTATGAACCTGCACTCCAAGGTCTCTTTCTGGGACATACATTTCACTTGCAAAACCAGCATATATTTACAAGTCAGGATGGTGCATAACTTGAAGGGAAACATGTAACAGGTGGTGTTTCCATGCATCTTTGTTCTTCCAGGCAGACACAGAACTTTGAGAGGTACTGTCAAAGAATCCTTGAGAAGGTGATGCAGTGCATCTTGTACAATCAGTACAGCCCATGAATGCCAGTGGTGGAGGCTATGAATCTGTAATGTGGTAGATGGATTGCCAATCCAGCAGATTGCTTCTTTTTTGTGGATGGAGTCAAGCTTTTTCTGCGTTGGAGCTGCAGTCTTCCAAGCAGCTGGGTGGTATTCCAGGTCATTCTGGACTTATGTCTTATCAGTGATGGGATGTCATTGGAGGGTTAGGAGACAAGTTACTTGTTGTAGAACACTCAGCCTCTAACCTCTTGTATTCACTTTTTGCATGTAGCTGGTCCAGTTAATTTTCTGGTCAATGGTCACATCTAGGAAACAGATAGTAGTAAGTTCAGCAATTGTCATGTTGTTGAAACTCAAGCAGTGGTGATTAGACTCTCTCTTGGATGGAGATGGTCATGGCTTGGCACTTGTCAGAATAAGCATGATTGTTGTCCAGGTCTTGTTGCATGTACCTTCACGAACTTAAACATTTTATTTCAATCCAAACAAGTTAAATCAATGAACATCATTAATTCCAGCTTTATAATCGGATCATTGAGGCAGCTAAAGTTGTTTGAGTCAAAGACATTGACCTGAAGAACTTCTGAAGTTGCATCCTGAAGCTGAGTTAATTGATGTCTGACTCAAGTCAAATGCTGTCTGATGTCAAAGGCAGTCACACTCTCATTGCTCTGAAATTTACTTATTTTGTCTGTGTTTGGACGAAGAACATAATGCGGTCTGGAGCTGAATGATACTGACAGAACCCAGACTGTATTGGTGAGCAGGTTATTGTTCAGAAGGTGTCACTTGATAGAACTGTCAACAAGATTTCATCACTTTGATTGACAATAAATTGATGATCAACTGGTTTGGAATTGTCCTGATGTTTGTAGCCAGGGTGTACCTGGGACATCTTCCATTTCTGATCAAAGAGTCAAATTCTCTAAAGTGAGCAGAACAATACTTAAGCAGAAAGGGTTCAGGAAATACTTCTCAGGAACAATGCATACACTGAGATGCTTTTGAATATGATACAATACCTGAGATCTTCTCTTTCTTTAAATTAATGCTTTGGGAGGTGGCAGGCCCTGTGAGGACCAGCACCACTTTGTATCACTGAACAGTGAAGACCAGATGCAGCAGAAGGTAACTCACTTTGTGGGAGGAAAGTGCGCGGAGGGGTATTTAGATTTGAAGGTAAGGGCAGGGAATGGCATTCAGCAGCCATCCGATCTCCACCCCGCCCCCTCCCCGCCACCACAATCACAGACTGAGGCATATTAGGTTTTCCTCAACCCAGAAGACGGGCCACCCCATTGTAGCAGTTGAGAAGGTGGTTACTTTGTTTATCTATATGGACCACAGTTAATTGCACTAGTACAGAATGAAACCCTTAACTGATCATTAATTGACCACTTAAGTATCTTAATTAGCTGCAGGTCAGGAAAACTGACGAGGAGCCATCCCACCCAGAACTTAATCCTCCAGGTGGAGAGAAGGGAGCAACTCCTCTGATTATTTGACCTACCCGCCACTTTCCCTGCCATTTCCAAGTGGGTACCTCTCAAACAATGTATCTACCTGTATCCAAGAAATATGGGTATTTATAACACAAAAGGAGGACATCACATCCTTGTCAGAACTGAACTAGAGTGATCTAAAATAAATTCCATTGATGTATTCGCTTCTCTACAGCACTGTCTCAGTCAATGGCTTCAGTTATTTATCCAATTTTATCCAATTATCCAGTAAAACACTGTTTACAGCAAAGCCATTCAATCTAATACTCTCTTCCTACAGACATTTTTCCCATTTCTAATGACAGTCCCTTTGTGACAATTTTAAAATGTATTCCTTATCAGCACTGCCTCCTCAGCCAGGGAAATAGATTGCCCTTTTCACCAAACCTCTCAGGTTATGAGATACCTTTGTTAAATTTCCTCTGTAATTTCTCTCCTCCAGCAGATTTCATTTCCTGAGAATACTGGAACAATTGTCACAGCTGTTTAGAAACCTAGAATACCATATGCCTTTTTCTTTATCAACTATATTCCCATATTTAACAATTTCTATATTTGTTTTATTCTGCTGATTGGTGTATAATCCTTGTTGTTCATCCTTCCATGTCACATTATACTTATCCACATGAAATAAAACGGACTGAAATACAGACAGAGAGAGAACAAGAAGACAAAAATATGAAGAAAGAGACAGAAAGAGATATGAGAATAGAACTGAAATAACATGCACACAGGAAAATTGAGAGTTACACTATGAGAGAAAGACATATGCAGAAAGAAATGTAAAGCAACACAGATACAGACTGTGAAAGATAGAGACGTAGAGTGTAAAATTTACAGTGGGTATTACAAGTTAATTATGATGGGGGAGTCAAGATCCAGCAAGGCCCCACACTAGGACCTTACCATTAAGTGTATAAGGCCCCCTACTACTGCATCTGTTTGAGCAAGAATATTTGAATTCTTTTTGTTAGTGGGCGGCACGGTGGCTCAGTGGTTAGCACTGCTGCCTCACAGCGCCAGAGACCCGTGTTCATTTCCCGCCTCAGGCAACTGTCTGTGTGGAGTTTGCACATTCTCCCCGTGTCTGCGTGGGTTTCCTCCCACTGTCCAAAAATGTGCAGGTTAGGTGAATAGGCCAGGCCAAATTGCCCATAGTGTTAGGTGAAGGGGTAAATGTAGGGGAATGGGTCTGGGTGGGTTGTTGTTCGGAGGGTCAGTGTGACTTGTTGGGCCGAAGGGCCTGTTTCCACACTGTAAGTAATCTAAAGAATTCCAGGGTTTTTGCTTTCACTGTTGTAACTGGGAGTCCATTGAATATTATACATTGTCATAGAGATGTACAGTATGGAAACAGACCCTTCGGTCTAACCTGTCCATGCCGACCAGATATCCAAACAAATCTAGTCCCACCTGCCAGCACCCAGCCCTTTTCCCCCCAAACCCTTCCTATTCATATACCCATCTAAATGTCTCTTAAATGTTGCAATTGTACCAGCCTTCACCACATCCTCTGGCAGCTCATTCCATACACGTACCACCCTCTGCATGAAAAGGTTGCCCCTTAGGTCTCTTTTATATCTTTCCCCTCTCACCCTAAACCTATGCCCTCTAGTTCTAGACTCCCCGACCTCAGGGAAAAGACTATGTCTATTTATCCTATCCATGCCCCTCATAATTTTG
>NC_057730.1:34274098-34358683 GCF_004010195.1 Chiloscyllium plagiosum
TATCTGAATTAAACTCCATCTGCCACTTCTCAGCCCATTGGCCCATCTGGTCCAGATCCTGTTGTAATCTGAGGTAACCCTCTTCGCTGTCCACTACACCTCCAGTTTTGGTGTCATCTGCAAACTCACTAACTGTACCTGTTATGCTCGCATCCAAATCATTTATGTAAATGACAAAAATAGAGGACCCAGCACCAATCCTTGTGGCACTCCACTGGTCATTGAAATATACATAATACTGAACACTCACTATGTGAAGCAGTATTTCCTGATATTAGCCAGAAATTTACCTTTTTTTAGTTTGAATCCAAATCTCAGGAGGGAAATGCTAGTACACTAACTGGTTTATTCTATCGACTTATAAGGTCTTAGTGAGGCTAAACCCTGTACAGAAGTAACTGAGTGAACCAATTTTTGATTACTGGACACAAGAAGCCATCATTGTCTCCCAAATATAACAGGAAGATTGATTGAGTTAAAGTCCTGAGTGCAAATCAGCATTGATCTACATCACAAATGTACCAATCAACTCAGATATCACCAAGAGCTTTTGGTGAAGAAGAGAACTAAATAGGTCCATTGGTGTCTGTTTGCAATGCATGTGTGGTTAAGGGCTAATGTTGTCATACCAATGAATGAGGGTAAGCCAGTCACCACTTCAAGTCCACATCTTCCAAAGTATTATCGACATTATCCTAATTATTCCCTGATTTTCTGAGTGAGAGGGATAACCACAGACAGGAGCAAATGAAGAAAAGATTATCTCAATGGAGAAGGCATGCCAAAGTATCGTTGACCAAAGGGTGTCCACTTAAATTAAAGAAATATTTACAATATTGATTGTACCAATGGCTGCCTGATCAGCCTCCTATCTTCCATAAATTCTGAATTATCTGCCATTCATATTCAAGCTTATATTAAGCTTTGTTCACCCACTACCCCTATACCTACTGACCTGGATTCGTCTAGGTATAGACATTTTGTGAGGTAGAAAGGTGAGAGGTTAGTGGAGGGAATTCCAGAGCCTGGGGCTTATCTCCCCAGGCTCTGGAAGGCCTAGTCTCCCAATGGTGGGGCAACGGAAATTGAAGATGCACAGGTTGTAGACTTGCAGTAATACAGAGATCTTAAATTTCAGTAGATTTCTCAACCAGTGAATATGCTGTAACCATTTTCAGGGAGGAGGCAATTGGTGCATTTGCTGTGTTTGTGTCAAGTCAGTAGAAATAATGTGGAGCCAGTCTGCCCAGGCTACGACTAGTGCTGCATAGAGTTACTGCACTGTGATTAGAGGTTAGCCTTATAATGGGGCCAGCACCAAGTTGCTTTGACCTACTTTCAGCATTTGGTACAGCACAAGCTACTTAGCACCGGCTACAATATCCAGCAATAGTGCAGCAAAATACTACTTTAAAATCAGAAGGTTGAAGCTTATTTTTTTTTGGACTAAGTCTAAGTTGTATCAATCTTCTGGAGGGCTTTTTGTCATGAGGCCTAGCGTTTTTCATGGGTCCTGTTATTTTGCTAAGTTCTTGCATTAATTACCTACCCCATCCTCATGGTGTCTCTCACATCTGATTTCCCACCCTATCTAACCATGTGCCTTTCCCACAACAACCCGCCACTCAACAGATACCTGCTGAAACGCCGGCACCCTGCACCAAATTTAAAAGGCTGCTGTGTACCCAGCCAAGCAGTGGCATTCCGAAGCTGTCCTGTTTGTTGACTGACAGTGTCAGATCATGGCAAAGAAGAGAAAGATTCTCTGTACTTGTATGGGAGGCTGACCTAGACTTACAAAGTTGGGACCTCCTGACTGATGGCTGCCAGCAAGAACTTCATTGAGGACCACACTCCTAAGACATTGTTGTCTTCTTAACTTGCATGCAGTGCATTTGCTGTGTAAGCTACTGGCACGTGGAGCAGGTATAAGATTGATGTAGCACATTGCCTAATTGCAACATCCTCTAAACTGAGTTACTTACCAACAAGGCCTGATTTTGTGACGGTGCTAACTGGCATGGCAAGGCAGGGTTGTTATGAACACTCATGAAGGTTCTAAGTGAGTTAATGCTTTCAGACCAAGTGGGCAGATCTGAGAAGCACTGGTCAACGATACGAGCTGTAGTGCCTGTGTACAAAGAGTCCCACTGAAGACTTTCAACACCAGTTGATGGTGTGCCCTGCAGTGGAAGTCCGTGCTTCCAGAGCACAACGCCAGTGAACAGTAGAAGAGTCAGGATGGTCATGTTGGATTAGCAGATGCCAGATGTCAACATCCATGGACAAAAGGTGCATGTGGCAAGTCCCAGTGGATTATGTCCTGAGATGTTGTTGCCCAGTTGAGAGTGTGGTGCTGGAAAAGCATAGCAGGTCAGGCAGCATTCATTTATATTCAAGCTTACATTAAGCTTTGCTCACTCACCACCATTGTATTCACTGACCTGGATTGGCCTAGGTACAAATGTTCAATGAGGTAGAAAGGTGAGAGGTTAGTGGAGGGAATTCCAGAGCCTGAGGCTTATACAACTGAACGCCTAGTCTCCCAATGGTGGGGCAAAGGTGCAGGAGAATCAATATTTTGGGCAAGTGTCCAGTGTCCAGTGTCCAACCTGGCGGTGGTTCAGAGGTGCTCATTCTGGTTCCTTTGCCAATTTTTCCCAATGTCTGGCTTGTTTGGTAAGTTAGGATTCTGAATATTAACATATGTTGTGGCATCAACAAGGTATTTAGCCTGCATTATCCCTGCCAGTTGGCATTTCACTGTTACCTAGCGAGAATTTCATCCTGCCGCATATGAAAAGCATAAAAGATTAGATTACTTACAGTGTGGAAACAGGCCCTTCGGCCCAACAAGTCCACACCGACCTGCCGAAGCGTAACCCACCCAGACCCATTCTCCTACATTCACCCCTTCACCTAACACTACAAGCAATTTAGCATGGTCAATTCACCTAACCTGCACATTTTTGGACTGTGGGAGGAAACTGGAGCATCCGGAGGAAACCCACGCAGACACGGGGAGAATGCGCAAACTCCACACAGAGAGTCGCCTGAGGCGGGAATTGAACCTGGGTCTCTGGTACTGTGAGGCAGCAGTGCTAACCACTGTGCCACCGTGCCGCCCACAGTGATAGAGCGAGATGATCTCATTGTTGAGATGGGCCTCACTGTACTTGTCGCCTGATTTTACCATACAACTTGCTGTAGCCTACACTGCTCAGATTCCTATAAGATTCTACCCAGAGTCTGTTAATAACAGCCTGTACCATGAAAACACTCAAACTTCACTTTGAATTTTTTTTGCATCTTTTAGAGTGGGTCTGAGGGAAAAAGATTGCAGATTGTTGGAGAGGTCACAGGAGACGAATATGGAATTAAAATGTGGCAGGAGCTAAGAAGTGGCAGACTTAGATGCAGCAAACAGAAGGGGTAGGGGTAAAGCAATTAGGAGAGAGGATGGCAGATGAGAGGTGATTTGTAGTTAAAAAAAAGAGATTGAAAATGCAACATAGATGTTTGAAATGGCAGGGATATAAAGAAAATGAGGTACTGTTAGAAATTGTGGGTCGGATTCAATTAACCCCTTCACAATCCTGTTTAAAATTGTTTGAAGTGACATCTGGATTGGTGGTTAGGTTTTATTCAGTATAAGTAAGACATGAATTATGCTAATAGCTGAGCAGCGGTATTAAAGCACTAAAATAATACCATTATATTCTGCTTAGAAAGACCATTTCTGTGGGACTACCCGTCCTGGCTATGTTCTATGTATTCTTTTCAGTCAATACAATACTTGTAGCCTCTTCTCAATCTCTTCTTGAGAAGTTTGTCCAAAGGATGGTTTCAAGCACCCAGTCAAATCCTTTTACACCGTAAGTGCTTGGTGTTGTGTTTTACACTCTTTCCAGTCTTGTGATAGAGATTGTGTTTTAACCCAATCATTACTTTGCTATGATTTGAACTGTCCACATAACCATCTGCCCAGGCAATGTCAGAGTCCCATGATCCCTGGTTTGAACATGTTTATCCACCTTCCAACTTCAACTCACTCAAACATTCCAGAGCCAAAGCAAGGAAAATATGTTAGCTTGGTACCATGTCTGGGATTCCTCCACTATTATTTTCTCTGCAATCCTATTAAGGGGTCATCTTTTGGATCTTGTAAACACAGGCTGGCTACTTTCATACATGGCTAAAATTGCCACTAAAGCTCGTTTAATATCTTGAAGCATTTGAAGTCAATGAAACATTTGGTTAATCAAGTCCCAGGTCTTAATTGACCATCACGTCACCTCTCAGCCATTTCAAACCAGAGCAAATGATAAAGCAAAATAAAAAAGGATTAAGTATACAATTCAATATGAACCTTACATTACAACTGGTGAAGACTTCAATTTACAACGTTCTGAAAGCTATAAACAGAAGTTTGCGAAGGCACATATAATGCAATTAAAGAATTGTACAGTTGGTTTAAGGTAGCTCTTGTTAATTAGCAGGAAATCCAGAGTAGAGATTTCCCAGAATTCCCACACCACACCACACCTTCCCAGATGTGCACCAGAAAATGGCTTGCAGTGCTCAGTTTTCTGTCTTGTGATACCCCTCATTACCTCCTTTATACGCAACAACTGTATGATGTTTTTAATGAGTTTTGAGAAGGTTTATAGATCAAGTTGAGGTTTAGGTTTGCTCACTGAGCTGGAAGGTTTGTTTTCAGAGGTTTCGTCACCATACTAGGTAACATATTCAGTGAGCCTCCAAAAGAAGCACTGGTGGTATCGCCCACTTTCTATTTATATGTTTGAGATTCCTTGGATCGGCGATGTCATTTCCTGTGGTGACATAATTTCCTATGGTGATGTAATTTCCTGTTCTTCAAACTAACCTGAATAGGTATGATGACGAAACGTATGAAAACAAATCTTCCAACTCAGCGAGCAAACCTACATCCAAATGTTTTTTATTTTATAAAATGTCCCAAAGCATTTTACAGGAACATTATTTTTCAAATTGAGCCACATAAGGAGATATTTGGACAGATAATCAAAAGCTTAGTCAAAGATATAGGTTTTAGTAAATGCTATAAAAAAGGAAAGGAGTGGAAAGATGTGGAAAGGTGTAGGGAGGCTATTTCAAAACTTGGAGCCACAACTAAAAGCATGGCAACCAATGGTGAAGCAGTTAAAATCAAGGATGTATATAAGGCAAGATTTGGAGGAGTGCGGATATTTCAGCGGGTTATGGGGTTGGAGAAAACAGCGACAAGGAGGGTCAAGCCATGAAGTGACTTGAAAACAAGGATAAAGGTTTTAAGATCAAAATGTTGTTTTACCAGGAGCCAATGCAAGTACACAGGTGATAGGAAAATAACACTTGGTACAAGCAGCAAAGTTTTAGATTACCTCATGTTTATGGAGGGTTGAATATGGAGGCCAGCAAAATTGCATTGGAATAGCCAACTCTAGAAATGATGAAGGCATATCTCAATGATGGCAAGAAAGTTTATCTTAAGGTCAAACGTGACACCAGATTGTGAACAAACTGTTTTATCTCCTTTTGCCTGGGAAAGGGATAGAGTTGGCAAATGAGGAATAGAGTTTAAAGCTGGCACCAAAATTATTTTAGTCTTCTCAATATTCACCAAAGGGGAATTTCTACCAATCCAGTACTTAATGTCCAAAAAGCAGTTTGATTACTTAAACAGAAGGATATGATAGTGAGGTAGAGCTGGCTGTTGTCAATACAACTGATATTGGTGTGATTTCAGATAAGCTATATATACATAAGAAATAAGAAGGTTCTACACTTAGTGTAGTGATTGGGACCAGATTGACCTCATTAACCAAGAGATTCTCAATCAAGGTTGTTAACCTGGGCCAGTCAGGAAAGCCTTGGCTGACCAACACAACCAAATGATTAAAATCTCCTCAATTGAGGACTGGCTCCAAGCTGGCTGGCCATAGCCAGTGTACTGGGCACTCGTAAATAGAGGGTGACTTGATGACAGGACACAACCTCTGTGCAGTTATTTAGCTTAAATTCTTGGGAAACATTAAAATAATCGTTGCTAGAGAAGAAAGAAATGCCACTGTGAGAGATTCTGGCTATAATTATTTAAGAATAGAACCATCTGAGGTTGCAGACAGGTTAAGACGAATGAGCAGGGATAATGTACGTTTTTTTCACAGTCTCACGGGATGTAATTTGATAAGAGCTGTTTTTGTACTGTGACAGGTTGGAGAGATTCAAACACAGAGTCCTAAGAAAGATGGAAATAAAGTTGGGAGGCAGCAATATGTTCAAGGACTTGGGTGCAGAAAAAAAAGTTGGAGTTGGACAATTCAACTAACATGGGAAGAGAAGGGGAAATTGAATTCTCAGAAGATTAGCGGAAATAGAATCAGGGAACTGGATGTGTGTCCAAAGGACAAGATGAGATACAGGGAAAGAAAAAGGAAACCAAGCAAAACAGCAGAGAGAAAGAATTAAGAAACAAAAGATGAGATGAAAAATATTTTGAAGAGGAGCCTAAAGGAAAACAATAGAATTGCAATTTTGAAAAGTAAGAAACTGTCAAGTCCTTTTAGTACAATTTAGATATCTCTACATAATATTACATATAATGGATTCAGAACATTTGTCATTGAGAGTCAGAGAATATACTATTTTTATCATAAATGCTATGTAATTCAAAGAGTACTATATTTGAGTATTTATTTTAAAAACAACATTTGATAATGATAGACTTTAATTTACAAGAGGATCCTTACACCAATATCTGACATTATCCATTATCTTCATAGAAACCCTTTCACCAAAACCTTATACAAATATATATTCAGTGTACAGGAAAATACAGCAAATATTTGCTTCGTGCTTCTGCTATTGTTGACATCTACAATAACTCACAAAATGGCCAGAGCTAATCTCGATTCTGGCTAGTGCTACACTATCAGCAACAAAAGCTGCACTCCTGCCCAGAAGTTTAACAAATAATTGTCAAGAGGAGTAGATCATTTAACTCATCAAACCTTTCTGCGATTCAATTAGATAATGGTTAATCAGTGATATAAATCTATCACAAATCTTTTATTATTTTATCCTGTAATAATTTTGTTGAGCACCAATTTGTCCAACTCAAATTAACAACCAACCTAGCATCAAATGCTATTTGTAGAGGATAGTAGCCTTTTCATGTAAAAGTGTTCCTAAACTCATTCCCTGCAAATCCTGATTTCAAACTTTAGGCTATGTCCCCCAGTGCTTGATTCCCCAACCATTGTAATTAATTTACTTTGATTTACCCCATTGTTTTGCCTCAATACCTTGAAAGCCTCATTTCTAAATTCCAGGAACAGGGAAGAAAAAGATACCCTATACGAAGTTAAAAATTTGAGAAGTGCAAATGCTGCAAAACTGAAATAAGAAGTAATTACTAATCCGGCAGTGTAGTGATTTGTGACAGAAGCTAACTATCTTTAATTTTTTTATGTAGAGTGTCAGCTATTTTAGTTTATCTGTCAATCTTTTCTTTCTGAAATTTGTTGGGAGATAATCCATGAATCTCAATAACTATATACTTCCTTAAAGAATAAAAGCCACTTAAGAGATTCAACCATAAAAAAAAATCAAAGGTAAAGCTAGCTTTAGAACAGGGGAGGTATCTTATAATAGTGTCTAAAAGTGTAATAAATATAAAAATTGTGAATGTTTTCAGGAAAAGGTGACCAAGAAATTATAAAAGAAAGATTTAATAGAAGATGAATGTAATTTAGCAAGAGACATAAAAAAGATTGTAAAAGCTCCTGCAGTTTGTAAAAGAAAATGTTTCATACAAGTGCAGATCTCTTATAGGCCAAGACAGAAACTATAATAACGGGGAATATGGAAAGAACCATTTTTCAATATACTATCACAGTAGAAGATACAAAAAACACTCTAAAATAATGAAAAATCAAAGGTCAAGTGAGAATGGGGAGTTTAAAGAGGTTAGTATTAGTGAAGAAATAATAGTGGAGAAATTTGTAAGAATGAAAGTTGACAAATCCCTTGGATTTGATGGCCTGGATACCGAGATAATAAAAGAAGTGTAAATAAAGATAAGAAACTTTTTTTTGATCTTCAAGAACTCCTTAGATAACAATCCCTGATTTTAACACGGTCAGCCAGGAGAACCTCACAGAATATGAGTTTCCCTGATTGGGACTGTTAATCTGGTCCAATCAGGGAGCCCTGGCTGACAGATAAACAGGAGTGTCGCCCCTCCAACTCTATTTTAATTTAATCCCTGCCCTCCCCTTCACTGTTTGATCACACAGCATTGCCTTTTGTGAAGTGCACTGCTTGTCACTGGCCACTCGGGTGTTTCCTTTCTTCCTGGTGGTGGAAATTGAATAAAGATTCGTACACCTTGTGTCTCTCACTGTGTCTCACACCTGCACACACAACATGGGTGCTGGGGAAAAAATAAGCACTACCACAGTTAGGCGGTAGTGTGGGGATTTTTTTTTTAAAAAACAAACAGCAGTGTCAGACACCTTGGCAGAATAAAAACAGGAGTGTCAGAGGTTCAGTTCACTCTAAGAGCTGGCTCTGAGGATGCTGGATCAGTGTCAATGACTCCCCATGTGTAAAAAATGGGTGACTTAATGACTGGATACTGGCCTCTATGGACCTTGTTATTCAAGAAAGGGGAGGGAGGGGGTGTGGGGAGAAACAAGAAAAATAGGTCAGTAAACCAGGCAGTAAGAGAAAGAAATTTGCTTGAATTGATTCTTATTAGAGACATGTAACTCATACGGCAATAAATGGTGACTCAGTGATATATAGTTTATAACATGCGACTTCCAACAGTGGATGTAGAATTTGAGTGTTAGGGTTAGATGACAACAAAAATCACACCTCAGGGCCACAGGACACCACCTGTCACAGTGCTGCATTAACAATAAAGGAATGGCAATGAGACAGGTTCTGAAAGAAGACAATATATGTCAATCCCATTCCTTCCCGAATCCCTCTGCCTGTTTTTTTCTGCAACTTTTTGTCTTTAGTGTTAGGATTTGAGTATCACTAGCAAGACTGCCATTTAATGCCAATGTCTATTTTGCTTTGAGAAGATGTTGGCAGGTCATCTTCAAACCCATTGCACACCTTGTGGTGATGTACCATGAGTACGAAGATTTTGATCAAGTAATGAAAAAGGATCAGTAATTATACAGCTAAGTCACAGAATAGAATTGAAAAATGATTATGGGGGGGGGGTATTTAACCAATCATGTCTATGTCTCTGATACAGTAATTCAACAAGTGCTACTCCCCAACTTTTACCATGCAGTCTGCAAACCTTTCTTCTTCAGATGATCCAATTCTCTTTGGAAAGTCACAACTGATCTGCTCCAACTATCCTGTCAGGGAGTGTTTCCAGATCGTAAAAACTTGCATTGTAAGAAAGTTTTTCCTAAAGTCATCACTGCTTTTTTTTTTGACAATCACCTTCCATAGTATCTCTATAATCTGGAAGCAGGCCAATCAGCCCATCAGGTTCACCCACTCTACCCTATCCCTGTAATCCTGCATTTTCCATGGCAAATCCACCCAGCCTGCACACCCCTGGACACTATGGGCAATTCAGCATGGCTGATCCACTGAACCTACACATCTTTGGACTGTAGGAGGAAACCAGAGCACCCCCATGCAGACACAGGGAAAATACGCAAACTCCACGCAGTCGCACGAGGCTGGAATTGAATCAGAGTCCCGGATGCTGTAAGGCAGCAGTGCTAACCACTGAGCCACCGTGCCACCCTTAAATCATAGTTCTTTGGTTTTGATCCTTCGCCAATGGGAATAGCTACTCTGTCCACACTTTGGACGATTTTGAATGCATCTATCAAATTTCCTCTCAACCTCTCTTCTCCAGTGATATTTTGTGACTTGAAAGGAAATTTGAAAAATGTGATTAGATTAGATTACTGACAGTGTGGAAACAGGCCCTTCGGCCCAACAAGTCCACACCGACCTTCCGAAGAGCAACCCACCCAGACCCATTACCCTACATCTAACACTACGGGCAATTTAGCATGGCCAATTCACCTAACCTGCACATCTTTGGACTGTGGGAGGAAACCGGAGCAAACCTACACAGACACAGGGAGAATATGCAAACACCACACAGACAGTTGCCAGAGGTGGGAATTGAAGCCAGGTCTCTGGTGCTGTGAGGCAGTAGTGCTAACCACTGTGCCACCATGCCACCCACAACCATGTACCTGTTGCCCTTGTCCATTAATTGTTGAAAATCATGGATTTGTCTACTGCTAACAAAGAAGCCTTAGTAAGTTGCACACGCTACACTGTACCACTTGCAGCCATGTTCTGCTGGTAGAGGAGAGGGTGAATGTTTGGATTCATGGATGAGCTGTTGATCATGTGGACTGATTTGTTCTGGAATTGTGTTGAACTTTATAACTGCTGTTACAGTTACATCCTTGCAGGCAACTATTTCATTACACTCCTGACTTGTGCCTTGTACATTGGTGTTGGACTTTGGACATCAGGTAGTTATCCAATTACCACAAAATCTCCAGCCTCTGTCCTGCTCAACATGTAGATTAATATGTATTTTTCTGGACAAAGTCTAGCTTAATATCACCAAATTGTTGGTGCTGATGACAGAATACAGGTAATATTTTAGATCATAAGAAGACTTCAATTGATTCAAATCCAAGAAAAATCAGAAATAGCTGCTTCTATTGCTGGGGAGAAGGATGACAAAAATTAAACATATCAACACTTAAGATACTATAAGATACAATTCTTTACCTAGCAATAATGGTTATGACTTTCAGAAGGAATCTGGTTATCAGAGCTCAGGTCATGAAATGAATGATTTAACAGTATTCATTGTCCAGTACATACATGTCCAGTAATGATTGAAGGTTTCAAAGATGACTTTGCTGATACATTTGGAGATTTTATCCTTTTTTTATACACAGTAGTGCTACATATTTTGGGGTTGTAAAGCAGACATTGGGCAAGGCTGCATGGAACAAAGCGTGAGAATCTTCAGCTTAAACCATAGAATTGAATTGAATTGAATTTATTGTCACATGTACTGAGGCGCAGTGAAAAGCTTTGTCTTGCGAGCAATATAGGCAGATCATAGAATTAAGTAGCATAGATAGTAAATAATAGGTAAGTAGCGGCAAAAACAAAAACACAGGTACAGGCGAATGTTAAGAATTTGTGAGTCCGTTCAGTATTCTAACAACAGTAGGGTAGAAACTGTTGCAAAACCGGCTGGTGCGTATGTTCAGGCTTCTGTAGCTTCTCCCCAATGGTAGAGGCTGTAGAAAAACATTGTCAGGGTGGGATGGCTCTTTAAGAATGCTTTCGGCCTTTCCTTGATAGCGGGCCTGGTAGATGGATTCTATAGATGGGAGGTTGGCCTTTGTGATTGTCTGAGTGAGTTCACTTTTAACATCACTAATTCAAAATTCTCCTTGCCAATATTTGGTAATACTAGACTTTATCTAGAAAAATCAAAATTCTCCTTGCCAATATATCAATTAAAAATGGCAAAGGTAGATAAAGCAGAATGTATACAGATGCTCATCATATGTTACAAGATGGTGGCAGAGTCAGACACACCAGCTGAAGCTCATCCGCTCAACCAGCTCTTCTTCTTGTCTTCTTCCTAGTGATTCTTTTTCTTCATCGTCTCCTCCCTTATTTTCCCCACTTGAACTCCCGGCATCTGACGACTCCCGGCCTCCGGCAACCTCCAACGAGGAGCAACGATTCCCAGCCTCCAGCAAACAACGATTCCCGGCCTGGCACAGTGGCCTCCCAGTATGGCGTGCCAACCTCCTGGCCTGGAGCAGTGGCCTCCTGGTGTAGCATGTTGCCGGCACGGTGTGGGGCCAGGGCCCAGTGCTGACTGGAAACAAAGTGCCAGTGTAGTCTGCTGTACTGAACTCTTTTCTATAATGCTGGACATTCTATTTCTGTATTGTCTAAAATCTTGTAAATAAAGAAAGTGTGCCTAGTTACTTTTGTATTTAAGTCAGTGCTGTAATTTGTAACATGTAAACTTTTCATTACTCATTGAGTACATGTGACAATGAAGGCTATTCTATTCTAGTAACATACAAATCTTTTTTCACTATCTAGACAGACCAGAATCATGGGTCATAGTCTTAAAATAAGAATCATTCTGGAATGAGGAGACATATCTTCACTCAGACCCATAAGAATCAAACACTTCAGAAAAGAAAAAGAGCACAATGACAAGAAACAAATGAAGTACTGAAGAGGAATGACAAGCTACCTTTTGTCAGTAAACAACATAACTGATGACTGTTTTGAAAATAATGTCAACATTATACATAACAGAGCCAATTGCCTGGTTGATAGTTGAGGTACACGGTCATCCCATGGAGGAACATATAACATGAGCAACTCTGGTTAAATCTAGCGCAGGTTGTGACCACAATCCGCCCACTCATTCCTTAGGTTTTTAAAATGTTTAAGACTTGGACTTTCAGTCGGATGCTTCTGTTTCAATTGACAGTTATTGCAGAGTTTGTGAATACTGATTTTCTCTGACCCTGCACAGCTTTGGGAATTGAATTACAATCAAGGATTCCTGCTGCTGACTGCATATTCAGAAATGTTAGCCTGACACAAGAAACTGCAGTGCAGAAATCAACTGTTCAACTAAGACACAAAATTTAACACAGAGCGGGTTTACAAGATTCAGCAAAGTCTGACCCAGCTGAATAAAGCACAATTTTAACAAAAACACAGCTATTAATACTTGTCCTGCTAAATAAACAGCAACTCTATAGATACAGTGTGACCCCTGCACTATTTAACAATAAGTTATTTACAGAGGTGTACTTGAGATTACACCATGCCAGTGTTTATGCTATACACAAGCCTCCTCCCACCTTACTTCCATTCACTCTATCATCATATCCTTCTATTCCTTTCTCTCACATGTGGTCATCTAGCTTCACCTGAAATCATTTTGTTCTATTAGTCATGGACCATGAGATAGAAGGCTTACAGCAGATTACAATTTCTTTAAACTAACAAATGCAAATTTGAAACTGAAAACATAAGTTACTCTCACGAGCAGGATGAACACCTAAAATGAACTTCCAGGAAGACAAAATGATTTATGAAATAATGATGAGGGATAACAGTTGGGTATTTCAAGATGGCAGCTGGTAATCTCATTTAATCCTATTATTATTGCACATTTACCAAAAAGGAATTCTCACACAGCAGATAATAGCTTGAGTTAGCATGTAAATGTATTTCCATCTGTTTTTTCATGTATTCAATATTATCAGGGCAGAACAAGTGAATCACATGTTCAAACACTCAGCTTCTAGTTTTGAAATGTTTAATGGAGAGGAAGGTGTAGTGTATTTCATCTCTTGGTCACAAATGCCCTGGTATGTAAGGGAACAGAAACCAAAAATGAGGAAAGAACAAATAATCCAATATAACTACAGAGACACTGAAAAGGTACACTTTAAATTGGATTAAAATACTACATCTGTTCTCCCACAATTGACCTGTTTTCAGAAATTTTCAATTGAGATTTCATTAAGGTTTTTTTTGGTGGTGAAATTGGAGAGACCAATTTAAACACTTTGCACTGAATTTATCCTCAACATTCGTATGTGGATTCAGCCTTCTCTTTAGAGACTTAACTTCCTCTCCGATTGATAAAAAACTTGCAATATAATTCAGAAATATAAGAAAACTGAACCAAATATGAATTGTTACTGATGTCAGTGTGTCAGGTCAACAGAATTTTCTTCACCAGTTATGTGCATAAGGAAGAACAAAACATTAAGAAAAGACTTGCTGATTTTCTCCCTTGATAAAACATCTCATTTGAATGCAAAATACATTGATAAAAGCCACCACCCTTAAACAAAAATAATTTTTGTCCCAATCCTAATGAAAGAAATACTCCCACGTTGTACCAAGTGAGTAAGCATGGAGTAGACAGAATAGTGTCAGAATGTTACCTAAAGTGGGATTTTCACATTTGGAATGTCAGCTTTCAGTACTACTTAGGCTTATCCCAAATGATCCATATTCATTATGTTTCTAAAGTCAGCTTCCCTCAGTTGGCAGTACATTCTCAAGTTATTTTGTGGGTTGAAGTCCCATTATAAATTTGAGTAATAATCTGACCTGATAGTCCAGGACAGCATCTTAGGAATATCACATCATTAAAGATATTTTGGAGGCAATGTTCAAGCAGGTCTTAGTTACAGGCTTTCACAACACTGAAGATCACAGAGATTAACTACCCATTTGTTATTCATTTGTTTTCAGTTTGTTGTACTTCACTCTGGGAAAATTAGCAATCTTCAACAAAATAATATTGCCTGCACTCAAAGAGTATTTGAATTTCTGCAGGCTGCTTTGGAATGTCAAGGGGATACAGTAATTAACAAATAAATACAAGCTCATTCTGGCATTTTTTTTAAGGCTGCTATCTATCTAAAAATCTAATTTCAGCTCTGCCTGGTACATGGAGAGAGGCTGAGCTGGCTTTATATTCAATACATCTGAGTATAGGAAACCAACAAAACAACAATGTCACATAAAGCCAGTTTTCTGTTTAGAGGGGGGAACTGGCTCTTCCTCTCCTACCTGGATGAATGCACATCCCATTTTACTTGAGGCATAGAAATCCTGTATTCTCCTTTACATTGTATCCACATCCAAATTACAGAAATTGATGTGAGATGAAACAATAATGGACACACCTCAGCAATCTTTTCCAGTATACATACTGACTCTATAACAAGATGCCTTCCTAAAGAAGCAGACTAGCACATGAGGAATGAGAAGACTCCATGACTTTAAGAAGGCGACCTGAGCCATTATATATCAGAATTAAGAGAGTAAAACACACGCAGAACTTATTTCGTACCAGTCTTAGATCATAGAGTGTATCCAAGCGGTTCTTTTTGGATTCGGTTAAATGTAGTTAAGAGAAGGCTCGACAACAGCAATTTGCTTAACTATGAACATTTATTGAGTAATAATAAAAGATGAGAAAAGGAACATTTGTTGAGTAATGATAACCCCCAGATGTAAAAGGAAGGCGAACAAAACAATAAGCCTCACACCTTTCTGCCTGGATCGATGGGTGGCACCGTTTACAATCCCAATCTGAGGGGAAATCTGACGACTTGGAATGAAAGTCTCTCTCTTATACATTGTAACAAACAGCAACACACAGAAAAACAAATACAGAAGGCAAAACTGCTTACTAGTGCAGAAAACAACTTTTGATTGTATTGTCTTTGGCACGTTCGGGAATGTTCACATAACTCATTCAAGGTCATGCAGCTGTCAAATATCATCAACAATTTTAGCCCTTTGGCCCATCCTATATAGTACCACACTCTGTATATAAGAGAAATTAACCATCGGTAAAATGACTACAATAACAAAAATGTATTGTAAAAAATGTTCCAAGACATTTCACAGAGAGGAAGGAATTGGGCATCAATCCATGAGAGGTTCAGCGAGTTGACCAGAGGTTTTTGCTAAATGGTTTGAGTATTACAAATGGGTTTGGGGAGGGAACTCCAGAGAGTACAGTTAACTTGGTTGGAAGTTGAGCAAAGTAAAGGGAAACACAGAAGCTCGGAGTTAGCAAGTGACTACTATCATAGGAAGTTTGAAAAGATAGGTCAGGTCAAGGTTGTGAATGATTTTTAAGACCAGGAGAAAGTTCTGAATTTAAGCCAATGTACATGGGCTAGGATGGGGGAGAGGTGAGTACAATTCAGTGTAGGCTAGAAAATCTAAGTTTTGAACAAATTGATTTCAAGGAAGATGACAGCCTACCAGTAAAGAGGGCATTAAATAAATCAAATTTGCATATGACAGAAGTAAGCATAAGACTTTAAACAATGGAGTGACTATAGAAGGAGCAGAAGCAGAGTCATACAGGTGTGGAATCCAGCAATCTTGGTGGTGGATATGTTTGAAATCCAACTTCAAACCAAATGGGATATTATTTGCATTGTCTAGACACCAGGAGTTTGGGGATTTACACAAATAGCAAAAACAATGTTTTTATCTGTTCTGTTTGTTATCATTGAATTAGGAAGGGTGAATTGATTCCTTTCCTGATCCCACTCCTTTAGTGATCATAGAAAGGTTTGAATTAAAAAAGCGAAGTGATATTATCACATGTCAGAAACAAGTCAACCAGATTCCTTTAGTAATAAATAAAGAACTACACTATTGCTATTCAGACTTACTAAAGCAAAGATGTAAAGACATGAAAAGGTTTAAATCATGAAAAATTTTCAACTACCTTCTTAAAACAAACATGCACAGATAAGCTCCAGGTCTGGGGGAAAATATAACAACTCTGCAGAGTGTTATCTGAAAAGTACTTTGTTTGCATAATAGTTACATTCAGAAAATGAATTATTCACAAATTGTCCAAATGGTGTCTATAGCTGAGAACATTTTGTAGACAAGCTGTACGTACTGGATGTCTTCCTGGATCAGTTAAGGCTAGCTGAACATCCTTTGCTGCAGACAGTGACATAGATTTCAATTCTTCTTTTGGACCCTCCACTCGCAGTGATGAGGCATTGCAGTGAGTTTTCAACTCTGAAATTTTGAGAAGAATCTCAGAGAAATAGAGGACATAGGCTGCTACTTCTGTCATCTTTTTGACTATCTGTGTTCAAATCCAATAGCTGGTTTATGAGACCACTCGCTGAACGTACTGTAAACTCAAAGACTCCAGTTGAGCAGCCTGTGTTCTTTACAAATATGACATTTCCTTTGCTGCAATCAGTCATCTTTGCCTTGCAAACTATTCTTTCCAGAAGTTCAAGATACAGATATACGTCCAGTCAAATCATAACTTTTTAAAAACTCATCATGGGACGTGGGCAGTTCTATCAAGGCCAACATTTATTGCCTATCCTTAATAATCCAGAGAGTAGTCAAGAGTAAACAACATTGCTGTGGGTCTGGAGTCACATATGAGCCAGACCAGGTAAGGATTTCAGATTTCCTTCCCTAAAAGATATTAGTACGAGGTGAACATATTTTGGATTAGCCAGGTGGTGAAGGACAGAGCTAATGCCCAACCTTTTATTTATAGAGACACACATTACAGCATCCAAATGCAACAACTCCAATCTCAGTCTGCCCCATGATATTGAAGCACGAACAAATTCTCAGTTTATTCCCTGCAGGAAGGGGTGGGACTAGCTGAGTTGTCCTTGGAGAAAACCAGCACAAGCACAGCAGACCTAGTGGCCTTCTTCTCTGTTATAACTATTCTATGATTTTGGCCATCACCCGAACACAATTAAACACTCAATTATTATACAATTAACAATTGATCTTCCTGATATAGTTCGAGAAAAGTTTCACTCATCACTGACATTAAGAGAGACATAGTGGAAACTGAAAGCTTCGTTGTGTCACAATGTAGATGAAAGCTGTCCTAAACCTACAAGTGATGTTCACAAGGACCATCGTGAAAATGAAGATAAGTATAGAACGTTGTGTGTCTCTGAGAGGAATGTTGCAGGGTGGGTTGAAATATCATTGGTAGGGATCTGTTGGCTACATTTGGACAGATTGAAGCAGAATCACATAAGAGCAATCCCATTGTGCCAGACACCACATGAGAGCTAATGGAGGAAATTGCAAGGCTCATCGTATTAAATAGTTCTGAATATTTCTGATGGGATCATGTGCTGTAGTCAGAGTCTGCTTCTGACTTTGGTAAGGCTGGTTTAAAGCTGCGAAGAAGGGAGGCAACTAAACCAGAAAGAAGGAATAAAATTAGAGATTTTTACATCTGTATGAGAGAGTAGAAAGTGCATTAGCTTAACACCTCAGCCAAAAAATGGTAGTACCCACTCAATACTACACCCAAATGTTACTTAAGGACCTTATTTGGTCATCACCATTGTAGTACATAGAGGGGAAGGTGGAAGGTGACCAACCTGATAGCTTTGACAGGTGGAATGGAAGGAGGGGTTAGGTCCTTCAGACAGTTTCCTGTGCCCACTGGAGGCAACTCTATGAGATGCTATCCTTCCTCCCTTTGCTAACCAGAGCCCCTGTCCAACCTCTAAAACGCAAGCCCCATTGCCCACACACCCCCTTCAACCCTCCCACTCCTTGCTTGAATCCCCAGTCCCTGTATGGACATAAATGACTTCAAGTCCAGGATACATCTCTTTCCTTCCTGAATTAGCTATAGTCCAGTGCCACTACGCTCATTGTTCTATTATGCTGGGACTCCAGTGCTATCAGATAATCAGGTTAGCCATACCCTGTCCCTGAGGGTGCAGAAGTTCCATTATCAAGTAATTGAGACTGCTCCAAGTGCAGGATCACTGCAGGACAGCCACCTTTTTACACTGTGTGGTGCCAGTAGACTTTTTGGTGTAAGGAGTGGATAATCTGTGCCCCTGTAAAATTTACCCCAAGTCTCTGGAATGGGACTGGAATCAGCAACTTTCTAACACAAAAGGAGAGTGTATCCACCATTCATGTCATTGTGTCAGTTTTGGGACAGGTTAGCACAAGCAGTCTGGGACATAGAAGTTTCACGATCAAGAGATCGTATTGGGAAAGCTGTGAAGAAAAGGAAGGATGCAGGATTGGTCATAATTAACATACAGGTTATTGTCTGTGCTGTGCTATCAGATGAGTAAAAGAAGGACTGTAAATACTCAAACCTAGATATCTGGAGACAGGGGACAAAAAGGTGGCAGGTAAAAACACATTCAAAGATTTTAGAATGGATTGCGATAGGATTTGCACAAAGGCAGATCGTGCAAAAAGGAAGCAATTCAAATTAGTGACATATATACTATGCAGCTGGTTATGGTTTACTGCATTTCATTCAGTTTTTATTTTTAAAACTCATTCCACTGCTTGATGAAACAGATTAATTCTAATAGGTCTTCATCTGAATATCAGTCTGAAGAAAGGACATAAAAACTCTTCTGAAACTCGCTCAGCAAGGTTGAATGCTGCCTTTCCATTTACAAGAACAGAATTTCAGAGACATTTTGTATCCAGAGTCTGATCAGTTTTAACCTAATTACTGTGAGCTGGGAATGAATTCTGCAAAATAAGGCAGTGCCCTAATTCCAGTACCCTACATAGCAAGTTTATGCTAAACTATAAACTCAGACCTATTCTGGGCATGCTGCATGTTCTCTCGACTCCCTGTGGAACAGTGTTCCACACTTGCTAATAGTGTCCTCATTTTCTCCCATCATTGGAGGTTTAAAGCAGGAGAGCTGCAACCTTGCAGCACTAACTCAAACAGGTCAACTGTTAACCTTTTGTGAACTTCTCCCTCTGATTTTCTATGTTCCCTCCTGAAGACACTAACTCATGGGGTATGATTCCAAGGTGCTAGCTATGCCACAAGACTGCCTCCATACTCGACCTGTAGAAAAAAACTTACAGCATTTTGTCGGGGCTCAACAAATGAATGCCGAGGACCTGCCTTCTGATAGAGAGTGCAAGAAGAAGCTGCTGCCCCACAATACCTCATAAATTACATTCTTCATTTGATGACAGGCTATTCAACCAGAAGGGGCATCACAACTGAACCCAAAACTTCCCTGACCCAATATCTGCACACATATGCACTTCTAGTGCACGTTCTGGGAAATGTAGAGAAACTGGAGCCGGGCTGATTTTCTCTTAAATAGAAACCAAAAAATCTGTGGATACTATAAATTAGAGACAAAAATAGAGATTATTGGAAAAGCCCATGTGTGGAGACAATTCAGAGTTAACATTTAACTGGAACTCCAGTTCTGAAGAAGGGTCGCGACCCAAAATATTAATTCTGATTTCTCTGCACAGATGCTGCCAGCAATTTGCTGGGCTTTTCCAGCAATTTCTACTTTTGTCGCTGATTTTGTCTTGTCTAACAGAGCTTTCTACTGAGGCCTATTAGGGTTCAGTTAACTCAGTACAAACCATAGGAGCAATGATAGTTGTCCCTAACACTCTCTGTAACTCAATTCTATTGACAAACAAAATACAGTTGGAGCAGAGATGCCATAATCAGGCTGTAATATAGTTGAATTTAAGTCAAAGGTTTGTCTGAGGGAGATAGAGAGTCACAAAAAACCATAAATTATAGACATTTCAGCCTGACATTGATCATGACAGAGTCTATTATTAAAGATTTAAGAGGAGTTGGAAAGCAGGGGCAGGAACAGACAGAGTCAGTGTTGATTTATGTAAGGGAAATTATGCTTGACAAATTGTCTTTTCAAGGATGCAGCCAGTAGAGTTTGTAGAGGGAAGCCAATGGATGTGGTTTACTTGGACTTTCAGAAGGCTTTGGTAGAGTCCCACGTAAGAGATTAGAATGGAAAGTGGAAGTGCATGGGAATGGGGACAGTGTACTGACCAATGTATTGATGGACAGCAAGTTAGCAGACAGAAAACAAAAGTAGAAATAAGTGTGCCTTTACTGAGTGACAACCAGTAACTAGTGGGTATCATAGGAATCAATGCTTGGAACCCAGCTAAATCTTAATGACTTAAAGGAGGGAACTGTGTAATATCCCCAAGATTGCAGATGACACAAAGTTGGATAGGAGGTTGAACTGTGAGGAGGATAGAGATGCTTCAGTGTGATTTGGTTAAGTTGAAAAAGTGAGCAAATGCATGGTGGATGAATGTGGTAGCAAAAACAGGAAGGCAGATTATTATCTGAAGGTGATAGATTGGGAAAGGGGGAGGTGCAATGAGACCAGGGTGTCCTTGAACACTATTCACTGAAAATAAGCATGCATGTGCAGCAGATGGTGGAGAAGGCAAATGGTATGTTGGCCTTCATAGCAAGTGGATTTGAGTACAGGAACAGTAATATATTGCTGCAATTCTACAAGACCCTAGTGACACCGCACCTGAAGTATTGTGTGCAGTTTGGTCCCCTTTTCTAAGGAAGGAGGTTCTGGCTATGGATGGAATGCAATGAAAGTTTCCCAGACTGATTCCTGGGATGGCAAGGCTGATGTATGAAGAGAGATTGGATCAGTTAGGACTATATTCACTGGAGTTTAGAAGAATGTGAGGGAACTCATAGAAATCTATAAAATGCTAACAGGACTAGACAGGGTAAACGCAGGAAGAATTGTGATAGTGTGATTACATTAGTTACCCTCCAATCCATATGAACTATTTCAGAATATATAGAATGTCAAAAGATGACCACCAATGCATCTATTATTTCGTGAGCTACTTCCTTAAGATGTAGATTATTGGGCCCTAGGGAGTTATCATCCTTTAATACCATTAACTCCCCAACACTGTTCCCCACTAATACTGATTTCCACCACGGGAACCTGTGCTCACCAACATTTTGGGAGATTATTTGTGTCCTCTTTGTGAAGACAGAATCAACACACATGAGTTGGCTTTCTCAAAGATGTCCATCTCACCCAACGAGGAGCATACCAAAATCAAGGAAAAGGTGGGACCTGTCATTTGGAAGTGCTGGAGCTGAGGTGCAAGAAGGCAATCCAAGCAACAAGACTAGCGAGCAGGTGCCATCTAATGCTTTCACTTTGGAAGATACAATCACTTCCAACACTTTTGCAATGCAAATGACTCTTAAAAGAAGATCAAACAGACTATCTCCAGAATAAAGGAGAATCCAGCAAATTTAACAAGAGGATGAGAAAGGAATTATAGAAAGTACACACATTCTTGGTTAAGTGTATATTGTTGGCTGAACAGAAGAAGTTGATGATCTAGAGCAGGCTTCTTGGTTATTATGCTAGAAAATCAGGAATTTGATACTTTTTTAAATTCAAGAGCACGGTGGCTCAGTGGTTAGCACTGCTGCCTCACAGTACCAGGGACACAGGTTCGATTCCCGCCTCAGGCGAGTATCCGTGGGAAGTTTGTACATTCTCCCTGTATCTGCGTGGGTTTCCTCCAGGTGCTCCAGATTTTTCCCACAATCCAAAGATGTGCAGGTTAGGTGAATTGGCCATGTTAAATTGCCCATAGTGTTAGTTGCATTAGTTAGGGGTAAATATAGGGTAGGGGAATGGGTCTGAGTGGCCAACTCTTCGGAGGGTCAGTGTGGACTTGTTTGGCCAAACGGCCTGTTTCCACACTGCAGGGGATCTAGTCTAAAAGAGCAACCATTATTGTGCTGCCTGACAATTTAGAAAGGCTTCATAATATATGTCTATCAAAAGTCAAGATTCAGGTTCTTGGAGTCCACACCTCTCCACTAAAGGACAGTTTTAAGTAATTATCTACAGTGCAATTACATCTATCAGAATCATAACAAATTCTTGTTGAGTTGCTAAGCATGAGTCCAATTAGGTCTTTTACAGCGGCTACCATAGGACCAGCCCACATAAAAGATTGAATGGCTATTTGAGAGGAATTCCCAGTTTTTCAACCTACTGAAGTTTCATGCCAAGAAGATTGGATGACTGTTTTTGTGGAGAACTTTCTCAACTTTTCCATATGTTTGATCAGCTTTATGATATTCCATTAGCCATGTTAGAAAGAGATGAGCCTCTCTTCTGAAATTTCTGATACAGATCCAGGGAAGAGCCTGACATCACTATCAGGTCCAGTTTCATCATTTCAGAAAGAGAATTGTGTGGTATCTGACTCTTTAGACTTCAAAACAGTTCATTAAGATCCTTTTAATACTCTTCAACATCAGGGTGAGCAAAATTCTTCACCTTCTCCTGTGTGGTAATGCTGGTATATGTGACCAACAATGTCAATGAAGCAACACTACGCGTATGTGTTTATTGAGGATGTGGTAGAAGTTCCAGTACTTCAAATTCACAAGGTGATCAAAGTGATCTTTCAACAAGCAGCAAACAAAATGTGCCTAATGACACCTTTAAGATTATAGAGAACTCAGGACATGCACAAAAATCTTTCAGCAATACTGAAGCATAAGAATGATATTTCTACTTTAGTATGAGATCTGAGAATATTCTTTACCTTTGTCTAGTGTCCCGGACATACTGTCAGAAGCAACAGCAGACAATGGTGAAGTGCATCTCATATCATCCTTCATCCCGAATGCTCTGCCATAGCTTTTAAAATAATGACATTTAAGCACTGGTCACTTTTGTGAAGTCTTTTCAGTTTAAATAAAAAAAGTCAGAGAGTCCTTTCAGAACAATGACCCAACACAATGTGTGTCAGAGAGCAGGTAACATCAAACTCTGGTATGTTAATGGAATAAAATACTTTGTACTATGGGTTTATAATAACTAGTGCAGATATCAGGCATTAGCTTGTCTGCACTTTGTAATAATGAAGGATTGATTTTAGTTTAGAAAATCGCAAGATTGAAAGTTCTTAGGGCAGTCTGGCAGAGACCTGGCTGTGAGCAGAAGCAAATATAGTCTGTCTCTGAGAAGAGTATCTCAGAGCAGTTCATGGAATTAGTTACTCAGCAGAATTTTAGTTTGTACATCTTTGCAACCACAAGAGTTTAGATGGAAATCTGCAGGGGATTATTAGAAACTTTGAAAGTTGAAGCTTTCAGTTTTTTGGGTATTCATACAAGGAGATTCCACAGTTCACAGGAAAGAAACTGGAAAGAAACAATTAACTATGTGATTTTTTAAAAATTACTTAATGTGAACTTGTGTTTCTAGATTTTATGTTAGTAGCCAGTTAGTGTTCTCTGTGTTTGAAATTAGTAATTAACTTGGAAGTAGCCATGATGATTTCTTTTGATACAGTTTTTGAGGCTTAGCTTTGCAGTAAATGGCTTTTATGCACTATTAATGGATTTTTGTTCATTCTAAATTGTTTGTGACTTAGCAATGCAAATAATGGGGCCTCAAGGTTTGTTACAGACTTCTGGGACTTATGTTTTGTTAAGCTTAAGATATCCCACAGATGAAAGAGGAAGACTTTTGAATTTCAGTTTATACTCTGAGTGGAGCAGTTCCACAAAGTCTTTGGAATAGGATGGCCATATCAACTCATGCTCCTGAGAAGGGAAGGATGTGTAGTGAACTAGGAGTGAGGGCTTAGTGTTATTCCCAGACCAGACATTGCTTAAAATTACTGAACAGATTACTTAAAGTTGAGTACAATGAGGCTCAGGTGATTGATAGTTCCAGCAAAAGCTACCTGCAGTTCCAGCCTAAAAGATGAAGTCAAATTTTACTTAAACCTGCTGACCTATTAGATAGAGGGACTCGTGTTGAGTATTATACAAGTAGTGTCTTGGGTACGTTGACTCCTCATTACCCACTGATTGGCTACCTGCACATCCATGTTCTCATGAGGTTGGCCCCAGAACCTGTCTTTTTCTTTTTTCATTGACTTGGTTGGCCTGAGCTCGTGATCTGACATGGTAAATAGGAGAGTTATATAGAAGCAGCATTTTTGATTAATGCAGGAAGTCCATACCCCATGCCGATGAATAATAAAGATTGTGTACTACATCAGGGTATATTTTGGTTACCACACAAAATAGCTGTCACTTTCCAATTTATAATGGATTTTTTGAGAGTAATTGGAATATGCTTTTCCTGAAGGTTTTAAAATCTTTGAGTTTCTATATAAATAAATGGTTTGGTGTATTCTATCTCATCTTCATTTCTTTTGTTACTAAACTTGTGATTTATCATTAAAGCAAAACCTGCAGCTTTGCATGTCTATGTTTTATTGAGGGACCACTTTATTAAAACCACCACAAATCAAAATATGATCTATCAAGTCAGGCTCCAATCTGGGATTTGACTTGTCTGGTGGTAACTTCATAACATGTAGAATATTAATTTCTGACATAGAAGGATAATTTTTCTGGACTTTAATTCCTGCAAATGGATGGTGTTGGGAAGTAGGTGTTGCTATGTACTTTTGTGTTGCTATGTACTTTATGAATTTGTAAATTATCTTTAATGTCTCAATAACTTGTTTTTTTGTGTAGTAAACATCTGTTGTTAAAGAATCTACAGCCTCATGTTACCATGTTTTAGTGATTGGCGATTATATTAACTAAAATAAAAAAGAGCTTTCAAACCAGATTTCATTCTGGGATGTAACATGTCCAGTAGTAACATCAGCTGGGATCATAAATCCATACTAAAATGGTCCCAGTCCCACTGCATGAAGGCTCAATCTGTATCTGACAGGTGTTGAGCACTTTTGATTACTGTGCAATTAGCAACAAACATCCTCACTTTTGGTCATACAACAGAGGAAAGGTTACTCATCAAGTAATTGAAGATGGTTGGACACCAAATGGAGAAAATCCTGCAGCAATGTTTGAGACTGACATAGCCATCAATCTCAATCAGCATCCTTTGTGCTGCGTATAATGCCAATGAGTGAAGAGTATCCCTCTAATTTTCATGCACTTCAGTTTTGTTTTAGCTCTTTGATACCAAGCATGCTCACTCTGACCTCCCCTCTGAAAATCAGCTCTCTCCATGATTGTACAAAGGCTGTAATGATTTGATAGAAGCCAAACTGAGCATCGGTGAGCAGGTTGTTGTTGAGAAAGTGCCAGAGGATAGTTCTGTCCACAAGATCTTCCATAGGTCTGTGATGATTGAAGATGCTCTGACAGCTGAATTGTATTGGTCTTACTTTTTGTGTGCAATACCTAAGCAATTTTCCATGTTATTAGATAGATGCTGATGTTGTAGCTATACTGGAACATGTTGGCTAAGGACACAGTCAATCCTGGAGCACGTACTTTGTGCGACAGCTGTAATTTTGTCAGTACCTGTAAACTTTCATTTATCTAATACCTTCAGCTATTTCTTAATATCACCCTGGAGTACACTGAACTGGCCGAAGACTGATGTCGATGATAGTAGGTAACGCAGCAAGAGGCCAAGATGGATGATCCCCTTCACTCTTTTGGCTGAATACAGTCATAGAGTTGGAGTCATGCAGCACAGAAACAGATCCTTCGGTCCCACCAGTCCTTGCCGAACATAATCCCAAACTAAACTAGTCCCACCTGCCTGCTCCTGGCCCATTTCCCTCCAAACCTTTCCTATTCATGTACTTATCCAAATGTATTTTAAACATTGTAATTATGCCCACATCCACCATTTACTCAGGAAGTTCATTCCACACACAAACCACCATCTGTGTAAAAAATTTGCGCCTGATGGCTTTTTAAAATTTCTCTCCTCCACCTTAAAAATGTGCCCTCAGTCTTAAAATACCCCATTCTAGGGAAAAGACACCTATCAGTAACCCTATCTATACCCCTCATTATTTTATAAACTTCTATAAAGTCACCTCTCAACCTCCTATGCTCCATTGAAAAAAGTCCCAACCAGCGGCATGGTGGCTCAGTGGTTAGCATTGCTACCTCACAGCACCAGGGACCCTGGTTCAATTCCAGCCTCGTGTGACTGTCTGTGTGGAGTTTGCACGTTCTCCCCATGTCTGCGTGGGTTTCATCTGGATGCTCCGGTTTTCTCCTATTCAAAGATGTCCAGGTTAGGTGAATTGGCCATGCTAAATTGCCCATAGTGTTAGATGCATTAGACGGAGGGAAATGGGTTTGGGTGGGTTACTCTTTGGAGGGTCGATGTAGACTTGTTGGGCCGAAGGGCATGTTCCCACACTATAGGGAATCAAATCTATCCAGCCTTTCTTTAGAACTCAAACCTTCCATACCCAGCAACATCCTGGTGAATCTCTTCTGAGCATAATAATATCCTTCCTACAACTGAGTGACCAGAGTTGGTCACAGAACTTTAAAAGTGGCTTCACCAATGTCCTGTATAACCTCAACGTAACTTCCCAACTCCTACACTCAAAGGACTGAGCAAGGCAAGCATGCCAAACACCTTTATAAACATCATGTCTACATAACTGACATCCCTTATCTTTGTAGCCGTCCTTGTCAATCTTTTCTGCACAGTGTCTACTGCCTTTACATCCTCTCTAAAGTACAATGCCTAGAACTGGATATAAACAATAGTGGTCCAAAAATTGATTTTTACTCTATACCTTCCTTTAGTCCAAAACACAACCAATGCTGCTGTTTCCTGGCACTCACTCTGCTTGGTATCTATGCTGCCACCATTGCATAGACTTCAACTATGTTGGAAAGCCTATCATGTGGCACTTTATCAAATACCTTTCGGAAGGCCATATATACTATTCCAACCTCATTGTCCACTTAACCTGCACATTCATCATTGCAAGTGTCTCATCTTTGGCACTGATATGCTGGATCAGTGAGGATGTGGATATTTATGGGCCCTCCTATTCCTTTTTGGATTAGTTGTTTTAGTTGTTCAATACCGCTCACAATAAATGTTACAAGACTGCAAAGTTTTGATCTGCTGCATTGATGGTGAGTCCAAATGTAAACTCAAGGCTCATTTCGCCAAACATCTCAGCTAGGCTCAGAGGAGCCAACTTGACCTTCCAGTTATCGCCCATTTTAATTCCCCTTCCCATTCCCTTTCCATCAAGACCATCCTCCGCCTCAGTCGACAGATTGGAGGAGCAACACTTCATCTTCCATCTGGGCAGCCCACAGCCTGGAGGACTCAACACTGAGTTCTCCAATTTCAAATAACCCCCTTTTCCATCTCCCGATTCTGTTTCCAGCCAATCCCCCACCCTTCCATTCCTCTGACCCTTCCTTCCTGCTACCAACCGGTTTCATTTCTCCCATCGACCAACCAGGTCGTACCCTCTACCTGTGTTTACCTATCACTAGCTCACCACTCAGACCTTCTCCCTACCCAAAATCCTCCACCACCCCTCTTTATCTGCAGCTCCCCTTACACCTACTCACAGTCCTGAAGATGGGTTGCACCCGAAACGTTGACTTCTCCACCTTCTGATGCTGCCTGGCTTGCTGTGTTCTTTCAGCCTCCTGCTTGTCTACCTTGGATTCCAGGTTTTTTTTATGCCTCTAGCATTGATAGTGTGATACAAGAACACACCATTTGGTCCACTAAGCCTGCTCTAACAAGAACATAGCTGAACTAGAATTTAGCTTCACTTTACAGTCTTGCCCCTATCCCTAATCCCTTGAGACAAAAATCTATCTGTCTCAGCCTTAAATGTATTCAACAATGGAACATCCACAAGACTCTGGGATAGAGAATTCCTAAGATTCAAAACTCTATGAATGAAGTAATTTCAGCTTATCTCAATCCTAAATGAGAGGCCCCTTATCCTATCAATGTGCTCATGTTTCAGATAACCTGAATCACAGAAACAATCTCTGAGGATTTACACTATTAAGCACGTTCAGAATTTTTAAAGTTTTTTCATGAGTTCGCCACTCATTGTTCTAAACTCTAGAGACTGTAGACCCAACTTACTCAATTTCTAATCACAGAACAAACACCCTCATCCCAGAAACCAATACACAGTATTGTGACCTCACAAAAACCCTGTTAAAAGACTTTATTCCTGTACTCCAATGCCCTTGTAATAAAGCCCAACATTTCATTTGTTTTCCTAATTGCTGACCGTATCTGCTTATTAACATTTCATATTTCTTATGCATCTCATCTCTCTCCATTTCATGGTTCTTCTGCATTTAATTACACATGTAGATCAATGGAGTGTGTGGTTATAACTGTGCACATGTCAGTGAATCCATACATGGGCGTGCATTATAATGTCTTTGTGTATGCGTACAGGTGTACATGATAATGTCTGTGTGAGTGCAAATATGACCATGCACACATACAGGTGTGTGTGGACATGACTACAAGTAATGCTGAATTAGTTAATTTTCTGTGCACCGGACAGATATACTGGTATCTTCTTATGGCTTATTCTTCCTTACTCTCAATCACACAGCCACTTTTACACCATCTGCAAATTAATGACTTCTGCAAGGTAATTGAGCAAGACATAGGGTACTTCCTCATTCAGGTACAATATCATAGAATCATTGAACCCCTACAGTGTGGAAAAGGCCATTTGGTCAACAAGTCCTCACCAACCCTCTGAAGAATAACCCTTTCAGACCATTTCCCTTACCCTGTTACTTTACATTTACCCCTAAACTAATGCACATAACCTACACATTCCTGAACATTATGGGCAATTTAGCATGGCCAATTCACCTAACCAGCATATCTTTGGAGAGGAAACCAGAGCAGCTGAAGGAAACCCATGCAGACACGTGGATAATGTGCAAACTCCACACAGACAGTAACCCGAGGCTGGAATCCAATCTGGGTCCCTGGCGATGTGAGGCAGCAATGCTAACCACTGAGCCATGCGAATGTTATGGAAGTCCTTCCATCCCCATTCCCACAATTATCACAGATATTGCCAAATCCTCCACTCACCTATCCATTTAACACACTAAAGCTCACTTACAATCTCATTGACACTGTTAACACACTGGTCTCTTTGCACTTCAAACACCATAGTGCATGCTGGAACACCTTTGGTTCATTGTCATGGACAGATAAGATGCTTTCACAGCATTGAGAACATACTAAAACATGCTTACCTTTTACACAGTTGCTAGCTGGGCATGGAACACAGTACATTGAACATTACATGGAAAATCATCTCCCAACATTCAAAGGGTTTGTGGATCAATTACAGACTGAGCAAGGCTGTCAGAATGTCTGCAGCGAACTTAATCTATCTCTTGTAACATAATAAGCCATTCAATAACAAGCAGAGTACCATCCCGCAGTCCAATAGACAACTCAACATATTCACGGTTAAAGTAATACCTCTGCTGTTTAGAGGGACACAAAACAACATTGACTGTTCCAACACTGACCTTTTGTCTGTTCCAACTGTCCGAGAATTGCCTGTAATTATAAAGAAAAAACTGACTTGCACATTTTCATACCTACCAGATACTGAAAGCACTTTACAGCCACTGGAGTACTTTTGAAATGTAACACGTGTAATGTATTGTTGTAATGCTGGAAACCCAACTGCTAAATTATCACATTTCTGTCTGTGAGAAGTTGAGCAAAGTCCAGACAACATGCTGCCTGTGATGCCATTCAGGGATAAATATTGAGCAGGACACAAGAGACAACTCTCAGGATTCTCTTCAAAACAGTGCCACGAAATCCTTTATATTCAGTCCGACTTAACATGTCATCCAACGAGTGGCACTACTGACAGTGCAGACTTCCTCAATACTGCAGTATGACACTGGCCTTGATTTTCCTGCTCAAGTTTTGGAGTGGAACTTGAATCGAAATTTGTGACTCAGAAGTGAAAATGCTCTCAACTGAATCATAGATGAAATACGTTCAACTTCTCAATTCAACTCCTCAGCTACACATTCATTTGCTCTATCTGTCTATTTCCACTAGGAGTAATCCAGAGATTACAGCCCTCAAGGTCCTGCTTTTCAAATTTCTGTCTAGCTCCCTAAATTCTTGCTGTAGAACCTCACCCCTCTTTCTACCTATTTCACCGTTACATAGATGAACCATAACCTCTGAATATTCCTCTCTCCCCTGGGAAGGCAACTCACCATCCTGGAGTCACATCTGTATCTGCAGAAGCCTGTCTAACCATCTGATGATTGAGTCACCACCATTATTGTTCTTCATCTCTTTCTCCTTGCACCTTGAACAGCTAAGGTCTGGCTGAACTCCCCAGAGGAATTATCATTCTGATCATTTTCTAACACAGAAAAACTGTTCTTGAGTGAATTGCAGTCTGGTGCTTTCCTGACAACCCATCTGCTTTCCTTCTTCTGACTGGTGACCATCTATTCCTTCTCTGGCTGCACTTCTTTAAACTGTGAGGTGACCATATTTAAAAACACACGCGATCCACATAAATGTCAGTCTTATGAATGGAGTGTTGTGTCTTCAGCTGACATTCAAGCTCCAAAACCCATGCTCAAGCTGGTCAAATTGGTGGCAATTCCTGCAGATGTGGTCATCCAGACTAGCAGGAGTGTCTAAGAATTCTCACATACTGTAGGCCATGCAGCGTAGGGAACTGAGCTCCCCTGGTATATTCTTAATTAAAATACTCCTACCCTAGTTACCCTAAACATAAGCCATGTAGAAAATTATTTATCATTTTAATCAAATAAACTATAACTCTGACCCTTCCTTAATGCGGCTTTAAAGAAAAACAACTTACCTACTACCTACCCATCAGCTCTCTGCCTTCTACTTATGTCACTTGCGTTCATTCGCAATTGGCTCAATCTCATTGTCAACCTTCAGGCTTTTATTGAGAAGCTGTGCTGCCACCGTTAACCCTCAGCTTCACGCTGATCCTGCAACTGCTCTGACTGGCTCCTGTGGATACATTTCAATGTTGCGCTTTCGCAAGATTAGTGATTTGTGTACTCATCACTGTACAGTCAACACAAACCCTACTCACTTAGATCACTCATGTCTATTTCTCTACTATTCAAAATGGCTATTTTATTTTCACTTTCATATCCTGATCTTCTTGTTAATATTTTTAATTTACCAATATACCCTTAGATTTCATATCATTATCAACACTGCAGACTTCTGTACCAAATTTAATTGAGAACTAGCTAAAAGATTAAAAAGATTAAAGGCAGTGAAAGTCCTTACCAATGGGAGAGAAGTTGTCTTTTCTGTAGAGAAGTACAAAATATTTCTAATTTATCACCAACTATTGATAGTACTCATTTTAATCTGTTGCTACCTTGATTCCCATTTGGTGCTTGGAGTTTCTTATGCCAACTACACACAAAACAAAATATTTCACTGTACCTAGCTACATGTGACAACAGTGAATCAAATGAAATTGTCAAATATTAAGTCGCTCATTATATTTTCAAGGTTCAATAGTCCGGTAATTGTTTGATGAAAAATATGACTTTTTAATAATGTATTAATGGGAGGGTGTTGCTGAAAAGGCCAAATTTATTATTCTTCTCTAATTACTCCAGAGAGGCAACTCCTGCAGTCCATGTGGTGCAGGTAAACTTATAACGAAGGAGGTTAGGAAGGAGGATCCAAGTTTTTGAACAAGTGACAGTGAAAGGATAGTAATACAATTCCACATCGGGCGATTGTGGGAATTGGAGGGCAATTTGCAGGTAATAGAATAGGCAAGTGTACTCTTATCTTCAATCTTCTAAGTGATAAATGTCATTAATTTGAAAGAAGTTATCAAAGGGGCCGTGGCAAATTTCTGCAGTGTAGTCTGTTTAAAACAAAAATATACACAGCTGTCACTATGAACCATAGAGTCATAGAGATATACAGCATGGAAACAGACCCTTCAGTCCAACCCGTCCATGCCGACCAGATATCCCAACCCAATCTAGTCCCACCTGCCAGCACCAGCCCATATCCCTCCAAACCCTTCCTATATATACCCATCCAAATGCCTCTTAAATGTTGCAATTGTACCAGCCTCCACCACTTCCTCTGGCAGCTCATTCCATACATGTACTGCCCTCTGTGTGAAAAGGTTGCCCCGTAGGTCTCTTCCATATCTTCCCCTCTCACCCTAAACCTATGCCCTCTAGTTCTGGAATCCCCGACCCCAGAGAAAAGACTTTGTCTATTTACGCTATCCATGCCCCTCATAATTTTGTGAACCTCTATAAGGTCACCCCTCAGCCTCCGACGCTCCAGGGAAAACAGCCCCAGCCTGTTCAGCCTCTCCCTATAGCTCAAATCCTTCAACCCTGGCAACATCCTTGTAAATCTTTTCTGAACCCTTTCAAGTTTCACAACATCTTTCCGATAGGAAGGAGACCAGACATGCACGCAATATTCCAACAGTGGCCTAACCAATGTCCTGTATAGCTACAACATGACCTCCCAACTCCTGTACTCAATACTCTGACCAATAAAAGAAAGCATACCAAACGCCTTCTTCTCTATCTTATCTAATTGTGACTCCACTTTCAAGGAGCTATGAACCTGCACTCCAAGGTCTCATTGTTCAGCAACACTCCCGAGGACCTTACCATTAAGTGTATAAGTCTCAAAATGCAGCACCTGGCATTTATCTGAATTAAACTCCATCTGCCACTTCTCAGCCCATTGGCCCATCTGGTCAAGATCCTGTTATAATCTGAGGTAACCCTCTTCGCTGTCCACTACACCTCCAATTTTGGTGTCATCTGCAAACGTACTAACAGTACCTCTAATGCTCGCATCCAAATCATTTATGTAAATGACAAACTTTAGAGGACCCAGCTCCGATCCTTGTGGCACTCCACTAGTCACAGGCCTCCAGTCTGAAAAACAACCCTCCACCACCACCCTCTGTCTTCTACCTTTGAGCCAGTTCTGTATCCAAATGGCTACTTCTCTCTGTATTCCATGAGATATAACCTTGCTAAGCAGTCTCCCTTGTCGAATGCCTTACTGAAGTCCATATAGATCACATCTACTACTCGGCCCTCATCAAACCTCTTTGTTACTTCCTCAAAAAACCCAATCACATTTGTGAGACATGATTTCCCACACACAAAGCCATGTTGACTATCCCTAATCAGTCCTTGCCTTTCCAAATACATGTACATCCTGTCCCTCAGGAGTCCCTCCAACAACTTGCCCACCACCAATGTCAGACTCATTGGTCTATAGTTCCCTGGCTTGTCCTTACTACCCTTCTTAAACAGTGGCACCACGTTAGCCAACCTCCAGTCTTCCGGCACCTCACCTGAGACTATCGATGATACAAATATCTCAGCAATGGGCCCAGCAATCACTTCTCTACCTTCCAACAGAGTTCTAGGGTACACCTGATCAGGTCCTGGGGATTTATCCACCTTTATGCGTTCAAGGCATCCAGCACTTCCTACTCTGTAATATGGACATCTTGCAAGGTATCACCATCTGTTTCCCTACAGAATATATCTTCCAAATCTTTTTCCACAGTAAATACTGATACAAAATATTCATTTAGTATCTACCCCATCTCCTGCGGCTCCACACAAAGGCCGCCTTGCTGATCTTTGAGGGGCCCTATTCTCTCCCTAGTTACCCTTTTGTCCTTAATGTATTTGTAAAAACCCTTTGGATTCTCCTTAATTCTATTTGCCAAAGCTATCTCATGCCCCCTTTTTGCCCTCCTGATTTCCCTCTTAAGTATACTCCTACTGCCTTTCTACTCTTCTCGATCTATACCTTACATATGCTTCCTTATTTTTCTTAACCAAACCCTCAATTTCTTTAGTCATCCAGCATTCAAGTGATGGAGAGGGTGAGTGTTTAGGTTTGTGAATAGATGCTGATTAATTCAGTTGCTTTGTTTTACATGATGTCAAGCTGTTGGTGGATCTATACCCATCCAGGCAATGGGGCTGTACTCCATGAAACTCCTGATTTGTGCTTTCTAGAATCATAGAATGAATCCAGGACAGGAAGTGGCCATTCAGCCTGTCATGTCTGTGTTATATGTTTGCAAGAACAATTTAAACAGTTGCTGCACCTAATCAATTTCCCTGTAGTCCAGCAACATTTTTCTCTTCAGCTACTTAGTGAATTTACTTTTGAAAGCCATGCTTTTCCTTAGTCAAGGGGTCAATAACAAGGGGCACAGCTATAAAGTAAGGAGCCGCAGATTTAGACGGAATTTAAGAAAGATTTTGCTTTCACTGAAAGGGTAGTAGTTATTGAGACTTCGCTGCCTGAAAGGGTGGGGGTAGAGGCTGGAACAATCAAGACATTTAAGAAGTATTTAGATGAGCTCTTGGAACATCCTAGCATAAAAGGATATTGGCTAAGGACTATATCTATTCTAAAATGGGATTAGAATAGATATATGCCTGATGACCAACATGGACACAATGAGGCCAAGGGCCTTTCTGTGCTATAAAATCTCTATAATTTTAAGAATGGTTAAACCAAGTTCAAATGATTGGGATACAATTTTCCACAAATATTTAGTC
Source organism: Chiloscyllium plagiosum (assembly GCF_004010195.1). NCBI lineage: Eukaryota > Metazoa > Chordata > Chondrichthyes > Orectolobiformes > Hemiscylliidae > Chiloscyllium > Chiloscyllium plagiosum. The sequence continues at coordinate 34,309,011 of NC_057730.1, forward strand.
AAGCTCAACCACACAATCAATGGAAAATGAAGTGGACATGTGGACACTGTTTACACCTTTACCAAAAAAAATGTAAAGAAAGTAAAATATGGCCATAGCATTGTCACTTCCTATTAGAAGCCGGATTAGAAGTGAAGTATTCTCAGAGCTAGAAGCACAGCAACTGGACACTGAGGAAGATATGGACAAAATTTATAAGAAAGGTGAAAAATGCTTATGAGGTATGGACAGATTTGATAAATGTCTAGAGCTGGAATGATATTCTACAGAATATATAATTAAATTTAATAAACTACATGCAAGATTGCAAATACCTCTTCATTCAGTTCTTGTCTTTAAATTGCTGGATCGTGCTAAAGTGTTGAATATGGATTAATTCCCAGTATTAACTGCAGTTATATTTTCAGAAAGAAATACGCATTTGGAACAGATGTCAGAGGCCTTATGAAAACATTCCTGGGAAAACATTAATTGCTGGCACATTTGGCTTTCAGCAGTAACACAAAAAAAATGAAGGATTCAAGTTGGTCCATACATGGGTTCAATCCTCAATTTGAAAGAAGGGTCATAACCAAAAGAAGTGATGATAGATGACAAGAATTGGGGAGGAATATCCTCCAGTGAATGGCCAATAGGCATTTTAGATACAATTCTAAATATCATTAGGCATTTAGGGTTGTCTTAAATGGAAGGTTTTAGAAATGACAATTTTCAGAAGTAGAAGATGGCAATACTGATCAGGCAAAAGAAATTGTACTGGTCACAAGAAGCTTCTGCGCAGTAAAAGATATCCTTGTTGCAGATCCATTCTGTTGGATTGGGATGGACAGTGGATTCACATCCATGGTATGTGGATCCTCTAAATATAATGACCAAAGAAAGGTTTAAGGAATTTGAGAGTTCTACATGCTTACGGTTTGGGGATGACAACATACTAAAATCAATTAAAAGAGTGGTAATTTCATGTAAAATAGTAGGGGTAAGTCACTTTCTCAGCATAGATATGGTACAAAATATCATAGAGGAGGCCATCCATGAAAAAGGCTCAGAATGAAATGGCTAAGGAGCACGACAAGGCATATGCTTTTGGGCAGTCGGTGAATTTTACACAGTTCCGGCGTTATTGTATTCTTTTAATGAACACTGACATCTCTAATCAAAATATCAAAGAAACATTAAAGAACAGACAAAGTACTGTAGATGCTGGAAATCTGAAACAAAAAGCAAATTGCTGGAGAAACTCAGCAGAACTGGCAGAATCTGTGGGGACAAAGCTAAGTCAATGTTTCAGGTCCAGTGGCCCATCTTCAGAACTGGTTGTAGCTTGGAGGAGACAGTTAATATGTTGAAAATCAAAGGTAGGGAATGGAGATGGAGCTCAGAGCGAGAGAACAGCAGTTGGGCAGATAAAGGAATGGATAACAGTGAGTTAGGCATAAAGAAAAGCTACTAATGGGTATGATTAGTGGGTGAAAATGGATTGGCTGTGATGAAAGCAGCAGATCCATGCACACCACATTAGAAGGATTATCCCCATCCAACCTGTTGAGAAAGCATGTAGCCTTAGATGATAGCATTTGTTGCAGAGAATGCGGGAAAGTGCTTATTCAGAAGAATTGGGGACATCTGTTCTTAGTGTCAATGGATCGGTGTAAATAAGGTGATAACATTTGTTCATTTGTGGAACGTGTGGCAGTACTTCCTTCCCACACCAGAGGCTGAAGGCGCACATATTTCACAGTCGGATGTCGGATAGCTAAATTGCTGGTTTATATCAAAGACTTTATAGAACAAACCTGATACATTTGCATGCATACCACACTGAGCAGATTTGAATTTATGAAGCTCAGCTCTCTCATCTTGTCTGCTTTGGGAAGTGAATGTCTCGTTACCCTTACAGGCTAGGAAAACATGACGGCTGAAAGTTGGAAGATGTTTTCATGTGTGAGTGAGAGAGAAAAACATTCTTCTGTAATGTACATTCACTGACTGAAGGGTTTAAGGGACAGAGAGAGAGACAGACAGACAGACAGATAGGACGGAAGCTGATGGAAAGATTAACCCTATTTGGTCTGATTTGAGTGAACACTGGCTTGTCATGGATTGAATGTGTGTGTTGTTCCCTGGAGCTCGAGATCCAGGAATGTTATGAATTTAATTTGCATTCTGGGAATCTAAAATTATTTTAAAAGAAAAAGCCATTTTGTAGGACAATGATACTAGTCACGTTAGCTGAGCAAAGTTACCTCATGACTCTCGCACATAGTTTAGATTAGTCCCTCGTTATGATGTACTGTTAAAAGGCAAGGTTATCTAGCCAAAGCAATTGGCTATTTGGGGCCTGGCTGGATCAAGGTTCCCACTTTGATGTGCATGCAGCTTAATTAGTCAAGCATACTCAGACCTATCAATGAGTTTCTCTTCCTCTGCAAACTTTTGCCATTTTATTGCTGCTTATCTGATTAAGGGCATGTGCCAGTTTGTAATTTTAATACCAACTTCTGTACAAAGTTAGCTTGTTTGCAACAATAAGGGGAGTAGCCTGAGAGAGCTTTTAGGGGTAAGAGCTAGCGCCATTACTCTGCTAAAGGTTTTAGAACCTTAGCTCAAGTCTGGCTTCTAAGTATCTATGGTATAGTGTAACATTGAGGCCATTGGTAAATAAAAGTAATAATTTAAACTAAGCTATCTGTTAAAGTTTTATATTCCGGACTACCACAGAGTATGATCTCCAGGATGAACCAAGAGTGGCTACAAGTCAAGTCCATCAAGGAGTCCCTGAGCCATCTCAAATAGGTACTTTAACAATTTGGCGTTGTGAGCAGGGTTCCAAGGGATATGTGGGAGTGAAAACCGAAACGAGGAGCTTCATCTAAAGGTCGGACTGGACACCAACAAGCCCACAAGGCATACCTTGGTTGCTCTCCGTCTGCATTTTTGTGTGCCACTTCCCCATTTCATTCTCACATATTCGAATAGGCACTAATAATAGAGACAAGAGATAATGGTAAGAATTTTGTGAAGGTATACAATAAGTAGGATAAATATGGGTGTGGCCCTAGATAAGATAGAGGGCAAATGTCCCTTAACAGAGATAGTGAGTATGTATTCTAATCATGAGAAACAATTGAGGGGAATCTTGGATGCAGTTGCCCCACAGAACAAGGACTGTCCTCTGGAAGGCATACCTGATCTAAATCTACTTATGAAAGTTGATCAAGAGATATGGAAAAACGGTTAGAGGAATAAAAAGAAATAAGCCATATCAGTGTGGGAAAATGTAGCTAAAGAAAAATGGGAAAAATCCATGCAATCATCATGAAGACAAACTGTATTAAAAGAGATATCAGTCCATTAACTGAGGAAGGATTTCAATTAGATTGGGCAGAACTAAAATGCAAATGTGAAGCACATGATTTAGAAACAGAATTGGAGTTGGCTAGAGACAAAAATAGCAAAAAATAAAGAAGGCAGAGAACCACAACCTAATCTGAAATGTCAGGGGTCTCAAAGAAAAGGGAAACTGGTAAATAAAAATCAGCCTGCAGCTGCAGCCGCGCAGGACCAGACAGACAACGAGGACAACTCCTTATACCCTACCTATCCCAAAGACCCATTATTAGAGGACAACGATTCTTCGGCAAGCAAGGAATTTGAATCAGATTCGGAGGAGGAGATATTTTATTATGTCCCCCCTCCTGTTAACTGACTTCTTCTCGTTCCCCAATAGGGACTTCCTTGAAACCCACCCATAGTATGACCAAAATAAACACACACATAAAACGAAAGCACCTGAACTCCTCTTTCTATTCTGAGGACAAATGTGCCAAGACCCATACTCTTTGTTCCTCATTTGCCTCTCGTGTTCAGCATAATGAGAATACGGATGACCAAGGCTACCATAATCCCATTGCCACCCGCACTAGGAACTAACTCAGATTAAGACATGAAAGGAACCCTAAGAAGGCACCTTTGAGTACCACTGCCCCACAATAAATGAGTCCTAAAGACATTGATGAATTACAATCAAAGTTTAGGGACCTTAATGTTGGTCCTCGTGCTCATCCTGATATGAAATGACCAAAAGGAAATTTCCTGGTTGAAGACTCACCAACCTGCTTGCCCAGAATCAGGGACAAAATCCATTTGTTAATATCTATCAACCTTGGAAGCCTCATGAACTCTCTAACATCATCAATAAGGCTCCAGACTATGGAAAGAATCCCAAAAGAATTGTTAATTATATTAATAGGACTAGGACCATTTACAATGCAGCTTCCCAAGACTGACTTAACCTCATAAAATGTGCTCTTTACCCTGAAAAATGGACTAAGTTCTTAGAAATTTTACAATGTGATAATCATACCCAACTCATGGTTATGCATCCAGGTGAATTTAATAGATCAAATTAGATTATTGCCTGCCTCCGTCAAGCAGTGCGCCATGCAATTGATGTGAGTAAGGTCGTCACATGTAAACCTCGCTCAAGCAAAGAAGCTGAGGATTTCCATGTCCGCCTTAAGGACATCTATGCTGCTTACTCTGGTGATGCTCAGTACCCACAAAGACAATCACCCCAATTTAATGCCTTACATATGACTGTCCTTCCAGACCAGGTATAGAAAGCTATTAAAACCCAAAATATGCACTGACAAGATGGCAATGTTGAACAATTAAGCCGAGAAGTATGTTACTTCTGGGAACTAAAGGACCTCAACAGTTAAGAGCAAGACTGAATTTGCCCAAACTGCAGGGGTTAGACCTAAAACCATAACTCCAAATAGATCTTGTCATCTGCAAGGCCAGCTAGACTATCGAATGGGAGCCTCATATTGTCGCTAAGATTCTTTTTGAACAGGCTGATCAGACCTCCCATAATATTCAGATGCTTGCTCTGGGTTCGATCTTACTTTATGCTCAGCCTTATTCAATTCACTGCAACCTTCATCATCATCATGCCCCATGCCCACCCACAGGACACAGTATACCCTGAAATCTGGGCGGCCTCTAAAACAGAAGTGGGCCTTGCTAGAATCCTACCCATCTCTATTCCTATTAAACCTAATTCCACTCTCCCCTCTATACCCCAATACCCCCTGAAGCCAGAAGCTGAAGCTGGCATTCAACCTGTTACTGACTCTTACAGCAAGGTATCCTAGTCCCATGCCATTCTCCCGTCAAAACACCCTTTTCTCCGAATCCTAAACCTGGATATCCGGAATGTGATTTGTTCAAGATCTTCGTGAGGTAAATAAAATTGTTGAGCCCCTTCTACCTCTTGCTGCCAATCCTGCTACTATCCTCAGCCAAGTTCCAGCTAATGCCAAGATTTTTACTATTGTTGACCTCCAACATGCATCTTTTTGCATTCTGTTGCATCCAGACAGCCAGTACCTTTTTGCCTTCACTTTTAAGGGCCATCAATATACGTGGACTCACCTACCTCAAGGGTTTGCTCACTCGCCCACATCTTTTTCAGAGCCCCTTCACACCCAACTTGAATCACTTAAATTCCCTGGATGCTCTACCCTAGTTCAATAGGTCGATGACCTCCTTCTCGCTAGCCCTGATGAATTTTCCAATCACACTGACTCCACTACCTTACTGAACCATCTCCATCAATGTGGCTATGTTGTGCCCCCAGTCAGGTTAAGATGAATCAAAAAGAAGTTAAACTCCTAGGTACTCTCATCTCTGAATCTGATCAACACTTGACATCTGAATGTATTGATCCTATTCTTTGTATTGTTCCTCCAACCACTCCCAAACAGATAAGATCATTTCTGGGTCTTGTCAATTATTGGCAAATATAGATTCCCAACTGTGCCCTTCTAACGCGAAAATTATCTCCCTTGTCCTCATCTAATGCCCCTCAACAGTATGATCTCACTCCTGAACAACTAAAAGCCTTTATGAAAATTAAAACTATCCTCTATTCAGCTCCTGCATTTGGCCGACCTTCGTATGATCACCACTTCCACCTCTATGTTGCCATCCTTGAAAACTGTGTGACAGCTGTTCTCACCCAGCAACATGGCTCCTCATGGTGCCCTTTTGCCTATTATTCCACTAAACTTGACCCTGTTGCTCAAGGTATGCCTTTATGCACCAAGATTCTCCCAGCCATCCATACCATGATATTGGCTGCCTCTAATAAACGTTACATCAAACTGTGGAAGTCTGTACCTCCCATTCTGCAGTGTCTCTGCTTACCTCTAAACATGCTCAACACCTCACTGCGGCCTGTCTTAGTCTCGATGAGACCTCATTGCTTCAGAATCTGCTTCTCTCTCTTAAATACTTGTGAGAAACAAAGCTCACTGCTAAATCATTTTTAGTCCGAGTCAAATTCCGAAGCAGTCATAGAACATAGAACAATACAGCACAGAACAGGCCCTTCGGCCCATGATGTTGTGCCGAACATTTATCCTAGCTTAAGTACCTATCCATGTACCTATCCAATTGCCACTTAGAGGTCATCAATGATTCTGACTCTGCCACTCCCACAGGCAGCGCATTCCACCACTCTCTGGGTAAAGAACCTACCCCTACATCCCCCTATACCTTCCACCCTTCACCTTAAATTTATGTCCCCTTGTAACACTCTGTTGTACCGGGGAAAAAGTCTCTGACTGTCTACTCTTTCTATTCCCCAGATCATCTTATAAACCTCTATCAAGTCACCCCTCATCCTTCGCCGTTCCAATGAGAAAAGGCCTAGCACTCTCAACCTATCCTCGTACGACTTATTCTCCATTCCAGGCAACATCCTGGTAAATCTTCTCTGCACCCTCTCCAAAGCTTCCACATCTTTCCTAAAATGAGGCGACCAGAACTGCGCACAGTACTCCAAATGTGGCCTTACCAAGGACCTATACAGCTGCAACATCATCTCACGAATCTTGAATTCAATCCCTCTGCTAATGAACGCTAATACACCATAGGCCTTCTTACAAGCTCTATCCACCTGAGTGGCAACTTTCAAAGATCTATGAACATAGACCCAAGATCCCTCTGCTCCTCCACCTTACTAAGAACCCTACCGTTAACCCTGTATTCCGCATTCTTATTTGTCCTTCCAAAATGGACAACCTCACACTTGACAGGGTTGAACTCCATCTGTCACTCCTCAGCCCAGCTCTGCATCATATCTAAGTCCCTTTGCAGCCAACAACAGCCCTCCTCACTATCCACAACTCCACCAATCTTCATATTGTCTGCAAATTTACTGACCCACCCTTCGACTCCCTCTTCCAAGTCATTAATAAAAATTACAAACAGCAGAGGACCCAGAACTGATCCCTGCGGAACTCCACTTGTAACTCGGCTCCAGGCTGAATATTTACCATCTCCCACCACTCTCTGACTTCGACCAGTTAGCCAGTACTCTATCCAACTGGCCCAACTTCCCACTATCCCATGCCTCCTGACTTTCCGCATAAGCCTACCATGGGGAACCTTATCAAATGCCTTACTAAAATCCATGTACACTACATCCACTGCTCTACCCTCATCCACATGCTTGGGCACCTCCTCAAAGAATTCAATAAGACTTGTAAGGCAAAACCTACCCCTCACAAGTCCGTGCTGGCTGTCCCTAATCAAGCAGTGTCTTTCCAGATACTCATACATCCTATCCCTCAGTATCCTTTCCATTACTTTGCCTACCACCGAAGTAAGACTAACTGGCCTGTAATTCCAGAGGTTATCCCTATTCCCTTTTTTGAACAGGGGCACAACATTCACAACTCTCCAGTCCTCTGGCACCACCCACATTGACAGTGAAGACGAAAAGATCATTGCCAAAGGTTCTGCAATTTCCTCTCTTATTTCCCACATCTAGGATATATTCCGTCAGATCCGGGGGACTTGTTTATCCTCAAGTTTTTCAAAATGCCCAACACATCTTTCTTCCTAACAAGTATCTCCTCTAGCTTACCAGTCCGCTTCATACTCTCCTCTTCAACAATACGGTCCTTCTCATTTGTAAATACTAAAGAAAAGTATTCATTCAAGACCTCTCCTAACTCTTCCGACTCAATACACAGTCTCTCACTACTGTCCTTGATCGGACCTACCCTCGTTCTCGTCATTCTCATGTTTCTCACATATGCATAAAAGGCCTTGGGGTTATCCTTGATCCTACCCGCCAAAGGTTTTTCATGCCCTCTCTTAGCTCTCCTAATCCCTTTCTTCAGCTCCCTCCTGGCTATCCTGTATCCCTCCAATGCTCTGTCTGAACCTTGTTTCCTCAACTTTATGTAAGCCTCCTTCTTCCCCCTTACAAGACATTCAACCTCCCTCGTCAACCAAGGTTCCCTCACACGACCATCTCTTTCCTGCCTGACAGGTACATACATATCAAGGACACGTCATATCTGTTCCTTGAAGAAGTTCCACATTTCCACGACATCCTTCCCTGACAGCCTACGCTCCCAATTTATGCTCCTCAGATCCTGTCTTGTATTTACCCTTCCCCCAATTGTAAAACCTGCCCTGTTGCACGCACCTATCTCTATCCATAACCAAGGTGAAAGTCACAGAATTGTGGTCACCATCGCCAAAATGTTCACCCACTAACAAGCCCATCACTTGTCCCGGTTCGTTACCAAGTACCAAATCCAATATGGCCTCCCCTCTGGTCGGACAATCTACATACTGAGTTAGGTGCCCAGCCACTAAATTTACACGATGGAGAGCAGTAAATTCTGCCCATTGAGTGTGTCAAAGAAACAACATTCCACATGATTCTGTAGGTTTTGCATCAAATGAATTGGGTTAAAATTGTCACTATCCTCTTAATGCATCACACCAGGACTTGAAGTAAAGCAGCCATTAGGTGTTGGTTCTGCATTCTCAGTTCAGTGCTCAGTTACAGAGGTTAGATACAAGAATTTATCAGCCTCCGTATTTAACTACTAAAAAGTTACCAAATTATTCCCTTTGAGTGGTTCATGTCTTCAGCCCTGGCTCACTGGTGGCAGTTTTGCATTAATTTGGAAGCTTGCATTCTCCACAGCCTCCCTACATTCTTGGACATCCTGAAAAACAGCTAATCTACTTGCTGGACTACAAGTCCGGATCCCACCCCCCTGCCAAATTAGTTTAAACCCCCTCAAAGAGTGCAAGAAAATCTACCTCCCAGGATATTGGTCCCAAGACCTCCCAGTCTTTATTCATATGTTCTTGCAAGAGCTGGTGTCCAAATATTAGGCACACCCCTGAACAATATTAGTGCATTTTTATACAATCTCTGTAAATCTCTCTGTACTTCCCCTTTTACCTCATATGTGACAGTTGCAGTTGCTCTGTGCAACTGCTAATCTAATCAGTCCATCTGTGGCCTGTTGTTAGTATGCAACCCCCCCCCCCCCTTCTTGATAGCTGGTCTTATTACTTCTGCTGATCAACACTGAGTCTCATCACTTCTGCTGAAGCAACACTTCCACACATTCTCCACATACTATTCTAACATTAACCCCATCTCATTCTTACAGGAGGAAACTCTTGAATTGCTCGATCCTCCCCATGACAGTGTTGCTATAAATGACCTTGTTACTAGGCCACATTATGATCTTACGGATCAGGCTCTTGCTCACCCAGATTTTACACATTTTGTTGATGGCTCTTCTTCTATCTCTCCAGAGGGCAAACATGTCAAGATATGCGATTGTCATTTTGTCTCAAACAATAGAAGCTTATTCCATCGATCCACCCTGTCCTGCCCAACAAGCCAAGCTTCTTGCTCTTACCCATGCCTGCATACTTGCTGAAGGGAAGTCAGCTAATATCGAAACTGACTCCTGCTAAACCTTTGGATGTGCCCATGATTTTGGTCAACTCTGGCAGCAGCGCAGCTTTCTTACCTCGTCAGGTACCCCTATTCTCAATGCTGCCTACGTTGCTAACCTCCTCCACGCTATTCAACTTCCCTCTCAATTGGCAACAATCAAATGTTCCGCTCACTCCTCTAATGCTTCTGATGTCACTACATGCAACCATACCGCTGATGTGGCTGCTAAGAAGGCAGCTTTTGAACAAAGAGATATGGTCACTCAAATGACGAACAGGAAACGAAAGGAAGATTCTTCTTTTTCTTCTTCTGATACGCCAACCATGCCTGACCTAGCGCAAATACAGAAGAATCGGGGCATGCCTCTGATTTGGCAAAACAAAGATGGATGAACCTTGGTTGTTATGTAAATAGTTATACTGAACTTTAGGTTATGCTGATAGGAGTGACGTGTCTGCCTGATTAATTTTTGCCTTTTCTAGCTGATTATGTTCATATGCATACGTATGTAGGTAAGGAGGGAATGGTGGACAGAATTCTCCAAACTTGGTAGAATCCCCATCTGCAAGAAAAAGCAAAACAAGCAACTGCAAATTATCTAATTTGTCAAAAACATACTGCTGGTAAAGGGGTAAAGGGGGAAACACCCTTGCCAAGTGCACCTTTTGATACTATCCGGTTAGATTTTATAGAATTACTCAGATGTCATTGTTATAAGTATTGCTTAGTGATAATTTATGTCTTTAATAGATGGATTGAAGCTTATTCCTATACTGACTGCGCAGCAAAAACTACCTGTAAAATTCTACTAAGGGAAATCATACCTAAATCAAACTAAACCAGTAATGGTCTCTTCCAATAATGGCCCCCACTTCTGTTCGGAGCTAAACAAGGGACTATGTAAGAGTCTGAATATGAATCAGAGATTCCATTGTGCCAACCGTTCCCAAGCAGCAGGAATTGTAGAAAGAGCCAATGGCACTTTAAAAAGCCAGCTAAACAAGTTGGTAGAGGGAAAGGGCCTTAATTGGCTGCAAGTACTCCCAATTGCCTTTTTAATATGAGAATCATGATCCAGAAAAATATGGGACTCTTGGCGGCTGAACTAGTATATGGAAAACCCCTTAGGACTCCCTGGTCTGCACCGTTGATGGCCCAACATCCTGCTGATGTGCATGTCATGTCAGAAGAAACGCACAGATACCTGATTAAGCTAACCAAAGCATTGTAGTCTTACCATCAACAGTCTTATCATCATCGGGTACCAAGGAAGGAAGAAGAAAGAGCTCAAACATTTAAAGACATTAACCCTGGTGACTATGTATTATTGAAAGACTTTTATCGAGAAAAATCAGGTCCACGTTAGAAAGGTCCTTATCAAGATCGCCACATAGTGCCAGCAACCGGGGTTCAATTCCCGCCTCAGGCAACTCTCTGTGTGGAGTTTGCACATTCTCCCTGTGTCTGCGTGGGTTTCCTCCGGGTGCTCCGGTTTCCTCCCACAATCCAAAAATGTGCAGGTTAGGTGAATTGGCCATGCTAAATTGCCCGTAGTGTTAGGTGAAGGGGTAAATGTAGGAGAATAGGTCTGGGTGGGTTACGCTTCGGCGGGTCGGTGTGGACTTGTTGGGCCGAAGGGCCTGTTTCCACACTGAAAGTAATCTAATCAAGATCTTCTGATAACTGAAACTGCAGGAAAAGTAGAAGGATGTTCAGTGTAGGTCTACAAAGGACATTGCAAGTTTGTATCACCCTCACAATCCTAGTATTAGTACGAGTGCAATCATCCGATGAAAACCCAACCCAAGTACATGCACCCAGATGCAATCTGCCCACTTGTAATATTTCCAACCTAAACCTCAAATACGACGGTATGAACAGAATTTGTGTCAATGCTAATGAATCAAATGGAGAAGAGACTAAGATAGAATGTACATTTGTTGGTGTGAACAATGTCATAGGAATTTTTTTTTCAATCTAAATGATACTTCAGAGGATGCCACATGCCAAACCAATGAGCCCATTAGATGCCCATCAATGACTCTTCCCCCTACACCGACAACCATTTCATCACCTGCCATCATCACTATCACTGACGTCGTTACTACCACTCATGACTAGACATTCCCGATGACCACGAATCAGCAGAAATTAACAACATTCACTCTGCTAACCACTACACATTTTACTACCCCTATTGTGATTCCGAACACTACTCTTGATACCGTGAAAACACTTACGTATCCCACTTGTCACCCTGTTGCCACTTATAGAGTCATAGAGATGTACAACATGGAAACAACCCGTCCATGCCAACCAGATATCCCAACCCAATTTAGTCCCATCTGCCAGCATCCGGCCTATATCCCTCCAAACCCTTCCTATTCATGTATCCATCCAAATGCCTTTTAAATGTTGCAATCGTACACCACTTCCTCTGGCAGCTCATTCTATACATGTACCACCCTCTGTGTGAAAAAGTTGCCCCTTAAGTCCCTTTTCTATCTCTCACCCTAAACCCCTCTAGTTCTGGACTCCCCCAACCCAGGAAAAGACTTTGTCTATTTATCCTATATATAATCACGGCTACACTGGCAATGGCACTGGTGCTTCGGGATGCTCTGATGCCGATGAATGTATTATTTTCCCCACTGTTCCCCCTGAAGATAGCATTGTCAGCTCCATGAAACTTGTACCAATACTGTTAGAAGCTATGAATGAGGCTGCCCAGCTGAAACCTGTTTAAGCTATTCACATTGCACATCCGAACCTCACTTTCGACATTATTGTCACCCTCACAACACATCTATGCCAGTTGTCATGAGATGGCATGATTCCATAACTTCATCCACTCCATCAGCCGAAAATTGTTACTTTGAAATGTTTGTCTGATCCTCTCCAAAAGGAACCATACGAATTGCAATATTGAACACAAAGTACTGAAATCACAGAACCCTAAGGCATCTATTGTTCTGAGACTGTCAACCCATACCTTCTCAATGGAACCTTCTCCTATCTGACCTACTGCTACTGGCCCAAAATACCTTTATACAGCTTCTGCAATCAGTAGCTATTGTAGTTAACAAGACAAGCTGGAAAAGTGAAGAAAGACCAAAAGTACGATGCACCCCTAATCAACCTGCGGTTGCCAATGGTTTCTTTATTCAAGCTAAACATCCCGATCCATGTGTTGTCTGGTCACTCTTCCATCATTCTGATGTACAATGTACAATACACTTACGCAAGCCCTCACCTACAATGACCAAACACATTCAGTAGAAGAAGCGCGTCTCTGTGTAACGTGCACTAACAAACCTAAAGGATTCAACATTAACATTGTTCCACTGTTTGAATGGTGCATTGAAAGAACTTCTGGTACTCACGACATGGGGCAAGTGAAGCAAGTACTGTGTAAAAATGTTATAAAAGACACTGTCAAGCCTTTACTCTCCATCCGGTAATACACTTGGATAACTGAACTTTTGATAACACCCACTGTTTACAAGATTCAGCCTTCACTCTGAGTGGACTCGTCATTCACTCACAGAAGTGTGCCCTTGGAACTCCGTTTAGCCTTCATTGGCTATGTGAAAACAAGGCCTACCCATATTTACCCAATCACTGGGATGCACGTTGTGCTTTAATGCACACCTTACCACTTTTTACTCTCCACCATAAAATACCTAAGGCAGATGATGAATGGAAAGCTCACCAATATGTGAATCGCTACGGGACAAAAATTAGAGGAAGAACAAGACTTGCATGATTTCTTCCATTAACAAACCTGGTGGTCTAGGTTGATGGGAGGCCTTATTGCTGGTTGGGGTGTTGAGATGGCCCTAGATCAGAGAGGTGACCCTGCGTACGACATTGAGAAACTTGCCAACTCAGCTTCCCACGCGTTGAAACTAATGAATAAAAAATTACAGGAGATCTGGGTGATGACGCTTCAGGATCAATTAATGCTAGATTTCCTCCTTGCTAAAGAAGGAGGCACTTGTTCTTTCATTTGCCCACAACATTGCACCTACACAGACAACTTCTCAAAGACATTGCATATGACACAGATGTCGTCAACAAAACGTGTCAAGACGCAGGGAAGATACCTGCCCCACCATCATCCGACTCATGTGGATGGAGTCTTACCCGCTGGCTATGGTCACTGTGCAGATGATTCATGTGGGGCGTACTGATAATTCTTGTTCTCATCCTAGGAATATACATGGGTGTCCGCTTATGCATGAAATGGACATGCATTGTTTTTTGCCTAAGCCAAAGAAGAAGCTTGTTAATCGAGCTTTGTTCATTCCTGTATCTCCATGTCCAAACTTTTATGCTGAAATCAGGTATCTTTCCGACTCTGCTCCTCTGAACGACAACTCACCAGAAGAGGTGCTCAACTTGTTGAAAATACAAATGGACTGAATGGATCAATTGTAATTGTATACGTGGTATTGTTATCATGAAATGACAAAAGGAGGGAATGAGAAAGCGTGTAGCCTTAGATGTGACACATTTGCTGCAGAGAGTGCGGGAAAGTGATTGTTCAGAAAATTGGGGACATCTGTTCTTAGTGTCAATGGATTGGTGTAAATAAGGTCATAGAGTTGTCCAGCACGGAAACAGATCCTTCAGTCCAACTCGTCCATGCCGACCAGATATCCCAATGCCAATCGAGTCCCACCTGCCAGCACCCAGCCCATATCCCTCCAAACCATTTCTATTCATATACCCATCCAAATGCCTTTTAAATGTTGCAATTGTACCAGCCTCCACCACTTCCTCTGGCAGCTCATTCCATACATGTACCACCCTCTGAGTGAAAAGGTTATATCTTTCCCCTCTCACCCTAAACCTATGCCCTCTAGTTCTGGACTCCCCCACCCCGGGGAAGAGATTTTGTCTATTTATCTATCCATGCCCCTCATGATTTTATAAACCTCTATAAGGTCACCCCTCAGCCTCCGATGCTCCAGGGAAAACAGCCCTAGCCTATTCAACCTCTCCCTATAGCTCGAGTCCTCCAAGCCTGGCAAAATCCTTGTAAATCTTTTCTGAACCCTTTCAGGTTTCAGAACATTCTTCCGATAGGAAGGAGACCAGAATTGCACACAATATTCCAACAGTGGCCTAACCAATGGCCTGTACAGCCGCAACTCCTGTACTCAATACTCTGACCAATAAAGGAAAGCATACCAAACACTTTCTTCACTATCCTATCTACCTGTGACTCCACTTTCAAGGCACTATGAACCTGCATCCAAGGTCTCTTTGTTCAGCAACATTCCCTAGGACCTTAATATTAAGTGTATAAATCCTGCTAAGATTTGCTTTCCCAAAATGCAGCATCTCACATTTATCTAAATTAAACTCCATCTACCATTTCTCAACTCATTGGCCCATTTGATCTAGATCCTGTTGTAATCTGAGGTAACATTCTACACCTCCAATTTTGGTGTCATTTGCAAACTTACTAACCATACCTCTTATGCTCACATTTAAATCATTTACATAAATGATGAAAAATAGTGGACCCAGCACCGATCCTTGTGGCACTCCACTGGTCACAGGCCTCCAGTCTGAAACACAATCCTCCACCACCACCCTCTGTCTTCTACCTTTGAGCCAGTTCTGTATCCAAATGGCTTGTTCTCCCTGTATTCCATGAGTTCTAACTTTGCTCACCAGTCTCCCATGGGGAACCTTGTCGAACACCTTACTGAAATCCATATAGATCATGTCCATCGCTCTGCCCTCATCAATCCGTTTGTTACTTCTTCAAAAAACTCAATCAAGTTTTTGAGACATGATTTCCCTCGCACAAAGCCATGTTGACTATGCCTAATCAGTCCTTGCCTTTCCGAATACATGTACATCCTGTCCCTCAGGAATCCCTCCAACAACTTGTCCACCACTGAGGTCAGGCTCACTAGTCTATAGTTCCCTGATTTGCCCTTACCATCCTTCTATAACAGTGGCACAACGATAGCCAACCTTCAGTCTTCCAACACCTCACCTGTGACTATCGATGATACAAATATCTCAACAAGGAGCCCAGCAATCACTTCTCTAGTTTCCCACAGAGTTCTAGGGTCCACCTGATCAGGTCCTGGGGATTTATTCACATCTATGTGTTTCAAGACATCCAGCACTTTCTCCTCTGTAACATGGACATTTTTTTAAAGATGTCACCATCTATTTCCCTACATTCTATATCTTCCATGTCCTTTTCCACAGTAAACACAGATGCAAAATACTTGTTTAGTATCTCCCCCATCTCCTGTGACTCTACACAAAGGCTATCTTGCAGATTTTTGAGCGATCCTATTCTCACCCTAGTTACCCTTAACATATTTCTAAAAACCATTTGGATTCTCCTGAACTCTATTTGCAAAAGCTATCTCATGGGCCCTTTTTGCCTTCCTGATTTCCCTCTTAAGTATACTCTTACTGCCTTTTTACTCTTCTAAGGATTCATTCGATCTATCTTGTCTGTACTTGACATATGCTTCCTTCTTTTTCTTAACCAGCATTCCTTACACCTACCAGCCTTTCCTTTCATCCTAACAGGAATATACTGTCTCTGGACTCTCGTTATCTAATTTCTGAAGGCTTCCCATTTTCCAGCCATCCCTTTACCTGCAAACATCTGCCCCCAATCAATTTTTGAAAGTTCTTGCCTAATATTGTCAAAATTAGCCTTCCTGCAATTTAGAACTTTAACTTTTAGATCTGGTCCATCCTTTTCCATCACTATTTTAAAACTAATAAAATTAAGGTCACTGGCCCCAAAGTGCTCCCCAACTGACACCTCAGTCACCTGCCCTGCCTTATTTCCACATATTGAATCAGAAAATTCCTCTCCATCTGAACCTTTAACACTATGGCAGTCCCAGTCTATGTTTGGAAAGTTAAAATCCGCAACCATAACCACCCTATTATTCTTACAGATAACTGAGATCTCCTTACAAATGTGTTTCTCAATTTCCCTCTGACTATTAGGGTGTCTATAATACAATCCCAATGAGATGATCATCCATTTCTTATTTCTCAGTTTAACACAAATAACTTCTCTGGATGTATTTCCGGGAATAACATTTGTTCATTTGTGTAATGTGTGGCAGTACTTCCTTCTCACGCCAGAGGCTGGAGGCACACATATTTCACATTAGGGTGTCCCATAACTAAATTGCTGGTTTATATCAAAGACTCTTAACAAAACTCATACCCAATAGGAAAAAAAAACTTTGTAATTTAATAAGCTGAGTGGAATATGCATGTAATAGAACAAACCTGATACATTTGCATGTATACCACACTGAGCAGATTTGAATTTATGAAGCTCAGCTCTCTCATCTTGACTGCTCCGAGAAGTAAATGTCTCATTACCCTTACAGGCTAGGAAAACAGGAAGGCTGAAAGTTTGAAGATGTTCATGTGTGAATGAGAAAGAGAAAACATTCTTTTGTAAATTACATTCACTGGCTGAAGGGTTCAAGGGACAGAGAGAGAGAGAGAGAGAGATAGAGAGAGAAAGAAGGAAAGATTAATCCTTATGGTCTGATTTAAGTGAACACTGGCTTGTCATGAATTGAATGTTTTCATTCTGGGAATCTAAAATAATTTTAAAAGAAAAAGCCATTTTGTAGGACAATGATACTAGACATGATGTCTGAGCAAGTTACCTCATGGTGTTTAGTTTAGACTAATTCCTCGTTATGATGTACTGTTAAAAGGCAAGGTTATGTAGCCAAAGCAATTGGCCGTTTGGGGCATTGCTGGATCAAGGTTTCCCACTTTGATGTGTATGTAGCTTAATTAGTCAAGCATATGATGACACGGTGGCTAGCATTGCTGCCTCACAGCACCAGGGTTCAATTCCCACCTCAGGTGACTGACTGTGTGGAGTTTGCACATTCTCCCTGTGTCTGCGTGGGTTTCCTCCGGGTGCTCTGGTTTACTCCCACAGTCCAAAGATGTGCAGGTCAGGTGAATTGGCCATGCTAAATTGCCTGTAGTGTTAGGTGAAGGGGTATGGGTGGGTTGCGGGTCGGTGTGAACTTGCTGGGCCGAAGGGCCTGTGTATGTTAGGTGAAGGGGTATGGGTGGGTTACGGGTCGGTGTGGACTTGTTGGGCCGAAGGACCTGTTTCCACACTAAGTAATCTAATCTATACTCAGACCTGTCAATGAGTTTCTCTTCCTCTGCAAACTTTTGCCATTTTATTGCTGCTTATCTGATTAAGGACATGTGGCGTTTTTGTAATTTTAGTACCAATTTCTGTATAAAGATAGCTTGTTTGCAACAATAAGGGGATAGCCTGACAGAGATCTTAGGGGTAAGATCTACTCTGCTACTCTGCTCAAGGTTTTAGAACCTTAGTTCAAGTCTGGCTTGCAGGTATTTATGTTATAGTGTAACATTGGTGCCAACGGTAAATAAAGATGTTGGTTCTGTTCGCCGAGCTGGGAATTTGTGTTGCAGACGTTTCATCCCCTGTCTAGGTGACATCCTCAGTGCTTGGGAGCCTCCTGTGAAGCGCTTCTGTGATCTTTCCTCCGGCATTTGTAGTGGTTTGAATCTGCCGCTTCCGGTTGTCTGTTCCAGCTGTCCGCTGCAGTGGTCGGTATATTGGGTCCAGGTCGATGTGCTTATTGATTGAATCTGTGGATGAGTGCCATGCCTCTAGGAATTCCCTGGCTGTTCTCTGTTTGGCTTGTCTTATAATAGTAGTGTTGTCCCAGTCGAATTCATGTTGCATGTGTGGCTACTAAGGATAGCTGTCGTGTCGTTTCGTGGCTAGTTGGTGTTCATGGATGCGGATCATTAGCTGTCTTCCTATAAAGATAATAATTTAAACTAAATTGTCTATATATATATTCCAGACTACCACAGAGTATGATCTCTGGGATGAACCAAGAGTGGCTACAGGTCAAGACCATCAGGGATTCCCTGAGCTATCTCAAATCGGTTCTTTTAACACTGTAGCTCAGCAAAAATCTCAATCAATTCAGTGTAGATGATCAGACTTAGTTTAGTCAGGAGATGACTGTCACAGTAAAATCTTAAAACACAAAACCTTGTTGCACAATTCGTTGAGTAGGAAATTCAGTTATCTTATTAAAAATTATTGTCTGTGGGAATTATAACAATAGGGAGAAAGCTGTAGGTTTCAGGAAGAAATCACTGAATTGGTGGGCAGAAAATCGGAGAGGAAACACAGTCAAGAGAAATGTGACATTATACATTTGGTGGGCACAAGACAGAAGGTACATGATAAATGAAAGGATATAGAGACATGCAGAGGAACCTTGGAATGTATAACCACAGAGGCCTGGAGATAGTGGATCAAGTAGATAAAATGCTTAATAAGGCTTATGGTTTCTTTATTAGCCAAAGGACAGAAAACAAAAGCAGGGACATTTTAGCATGACTGTATGAGATCCTAATACAAGAATACGGTTTACATCTATGGCATTGCCTCAGCAGGAAAGATGATTGAATAAGGAAAGGTACAAAGGAGATTTAGAAGAATAGAACTACAAAGGAAGAATTTTACTTATGAAGAAACATTGGATAGGTTGATGTGTTTTTTTTGTAACACGCAGAGGCTGAAGGGATATTTAATCCAGGGCATAAAATTGCAAGGAGCCCCCAATGAATGAGTACAAATTTCTTTTAACAAAGAGATCAATAAGCAGGGAGCTGAGGTTTTAAAAATTATTAGACGATTAGAGGCTCGATCACTTGAATCTCTTTGGATGTACAAAGATTGTAAAGTGGGACAAGGTTGAACACAAATAAAATCTGTGGAGCAGCGCTCCGAAAGCTAGTACAGTGCTTCCAAATTAACCTGTTGGGCTATAACCTGGTGTTCTGTGATGTTTAAATTAGTATTAAAAGCGGAACATGCTATTCTCTTTTAAACACGTCAGCAGGTCAGTGTATCAGACTTTACTGAAAGCTGGCGCCTGTCTCTCACTCCTCACAACATCCCAAGTCGCGCGCCTCCCGGCGCCAGTTTACCACCGCGCATGCGCCGCCGGGCTCGCGCGGGCCAGCCAATCAGCCGGCTGAGCCGGTCACCATGGAGACCGTTTGAGTGACATCGTCCACATTTCCGGTACGGCCTCCCTACCCCGATTCATTGACATGTGAAGGAATCTCAGTTGGTAAGGAGCACAGGGCAGTGATGGCGCCTGGGGATGGGGGAAGAGGGACACATGGGGGAAGGGAGTGGGATAGGAGGGAGAGAGTGGGTGGAGACGGTGTGGGGTTGGATTTGTTGGGTTGTGGGCAGAGCGGTCAGCGGATGGGCTGAGATGGAGTAGAATTGCCTACCTCAGAGGATGGTTTGGAGACTACCTCAGAGGGTCAGTCCAGATCTCAAGTGCCTCACGAAATGAAAGGGTAAGGAAAGAAAGTGAGAGAGTGGAATTGAAGTCCAGGGTTGGCCACCATAGAGTGGGAAAAATGAGCCACAGAATCATCTGAGGAAGGGTCACCTGAGCCAAAACGTTAACTCTGATTTCTGTCCTCAGAGGCTGCCAGACCTGCTGAGCTTTTCCAGCAATTTCTACTTTTGTTTTTAACCTTGTGTTTGTTTTTGCGTGAGTGAAGGGAAAGTTAGTGGGCAGGATGCAGATCTGGAGGGGCAAGGATACCTTGAGTTTGCAGATAAGTGGATGGAAGAAGGTGGGGATGAGGAAAATGGGAGTCAGAGGGACAAATAAGCAACAGGTGAGAAGCGGGGCAAGATTTTATTTTAATGAAATGTGGGCTTTGCTGACTAGCAAGCATTCATTGCTTATGCCTAATTCTTCTTTGGAAGGTGGTCGTGAGTTGCCTTTTTAAACCATGGTGGTGTATGCAGTATAGATACACCCACAGTATTGTTAGCAAGGAAGTTGCAAAACTTTCATCCAGCAATGGTGAACCAAAGGAGATGTAGTTTTAAGTCTGGGCAGTGTGGGATTGGGGAGGAAACTTCCAGGTAAAAGTATTCTCTTGCACTTTCTATCGTTGTCCGTCTAGGTGGTGGAATTCACGGGTCAGGAGATGTTGCTGGAGGAGCTTTGGTGAGTTGCTCATTGCATCTGTAGATGATACGTATTACTGCACATGTCAGTGGTGAAAAGAGTAAATATTTAAGGCTTGCTTTGTCCCAGATGGTGTTGAGCTTCTTAAGTGTTGTTGGAGCAGCACTTACCAGGCAATTGTAGAGTATCAGACTCTTGGCGTGCATCTTGTAGATTGTGGACACACTTTGGAGTGGACACACGATAAGTTACATGCCACAGAATTTCACCCTTGACCTGATCATATACCTAGAATGTTTATACGATGGTCCCCTTAAGTTTCTGGTCAATGGTAATACTCAGGTTGTTGATGATAGCATTTGTAACATTAAGGAAGTAACTAAGTTAGTGAAATTATGGTATTGATTACTTTGAAACTTAATTAATAAAAATAAAATCTACAGCATTTGAAAAAGTATCAAGAAGCAAGTGAGCAAACACTGTAAAGCAGCACAGAACTCATCAGGACCTTGAAAGCCTGTTGAAGAATAGCCAAACACCTGTAACACAAACCAGACTGACTACGAGTGAACCACAAGCATTCATAAAAAGACAGTTGTAGAGCAAAGCTCCTCAGCTCAATAGCCCTGAAAATTTCTCATTTTCTGCATTCAAAATAATGGTTTTGGTTCTTTAATCTCCGGTAGAATCACTGCTTAGCCATGCCAATGTATCCCCAAGCTAGCTATACTTGCATGAACATATATATTCTCCAGGATATGCGATATTTGCTCCATGTTATTCAAACATAAATCTTCTGATGATTTTCTACGAGCTTATCTGTAGAAACGTGAAATGTATTGATAGTTTCTGTGTGTAAGCCATCGAGCTAACGCGACCGGTTAAGCTCCAGTATGGTTGCACATATGCAACTCCTAGCAGTCCTTGTATTTAATGCTTCAGCTGATTATACTAGAGCATACAGTATGGAATATCTTAAAGATAGTTGAAGTGAATGTATTATTATTTATCTAAAACCATGTTTTGATAATTTGGAACAACACAAAATTAATGATGGATAATTGGATAATTTCAAATGATATAGACTGAAATGATAATTCCAGCACAGGTTTCTAGATCAGCTATTCATGACTTAATCTCTCTCTTGTCTCTGTTTTTAATTTATAATGGAAAATACACCTTGTGAATCATCAGTCCCAATCTTTGAAGGTTCTAATAAAATGCAACAGTAAATCAACAATTTTGATCTGGTTTGTTCTGTCTCTCAGGTGCTGACTTTCAAGAACTGAACAAATCCTGGCCTTGACACAGTTATATTTTGGGCACGGAGATGGATTTCCTTATTCTGTTTCTCATTTACTTGGCTGTTTGTCTCTTCTGCATGGTGGTTGCCATCAAATTCTCAAGGCAAAGTCAGGAATGTTTCACAAGGATCTCGCACTACATCACTCTGGTAACTGCAGCTTATTAGGAATGTATTTCCTTTCCAGGTCAGTTTTGAACCAGCTGATCTCATCAACGGGAGCCAAAGTGCGAAATCTGGGCTGTCCATTTCCAGAACTGGTAAAAGGGAAATAACAAGGGTTCCTGGCACTGATCACGATCAAGTGACCTATGCTGGAAAGTAAAAAAGATAAGAATTGGAAGTACTTAGCAGGGCTGGCAGCATCTGTGGAGAAAGAAATAAAGTTAACATTTCAGGTTGATAATGTTTGCTCATAATTCATAAAATTGACTGCTTGGCTGTGACTAAATATTTGCTGAATTGAAATAAACATCTTGAAACAGTGAATAGAGATTGAATAGGATTGTAGGTAGTAGACTGAACTGTTGTGAGATGCAGTCAGTTGTTGCTTATGGACCAAACAGCAGAAATTCTTCGTAAAACGAGTGCAGTTTTATTTTTCAGTTGGATCCCATTCTCCAGTTTGCCTGTGGGCAGATTTTCTTTTGGGTATAGATAGTGTTGATGTACTTTATTTTCCTGTAACTCTTCTTTTTCTGTCTATTGTATTTGTCATTCATTTCTTCCATTTAATTCTTATGATTCTGCTCCCAATTATGGAGCCTGATGCAATCACTATATTTAAAGGTGAACAGGATAAGTAAAACATAATGCAGCAAAGAAACAAGACATTTAGTCCAACTGGCCAATGCTGTCCTAATGCCCCATAACAGCCTCATCATTCAGCACATTATGCTATTGGAGTTCAATAGGCTTTGATTCCTTTCTTCCCTTGACGTTTTTATCTAGATTCCCCTGGATGTATCTATCCTATTTGCCTCAACTCCATTTAATAGTGAGTTTCTCATTCTAACTACTTCTGAGTAATAAAGCTTCTCCTGAATTTCTTATTGGATTTATTAGTGATTGCCATATACTATGGTCCATCTTCTAGAATTGTGTGAAGTTAAAGAAAAGATTTCAGAAACATATCAAAATCTGTGCAGAAAGAGTTACGACAATGGAATGCACACAGCCTCTCAGACTTCCTTTTATATTCTACAATATTGATTGTAACAGACTGTGCACAGAGTGAATATTTGGGGAATAAGATCCTGAATCAACTAAAGCAATTTGATTCTCTTGGTTTGCATGAGAAGATCCCTTACTTAGCCTCCTGCATGTTGCTCTTATCGTCCCGCTTCCCCTCCTCAGTCAAAGCAAAACGCTCAGAGACACAGTATAGTTTTACCTCCTTCATCTTTATTCCAGGCCCTGGAGGGAGAGAGAATGATCGCCCATGTGCACAGGGACATGAGTTTACTGTTTTCTCTGAACTATATAGTCATTTTACATGGAGGAGCATCAAGATAAGGCAACATACATATTAATTGGGTGACCATTACAATCAATGAGTATTAATAGCAGAGGCCAAGCCCTTTACAATTGTACGACAAATGTTCTTAACCTTGTTAACTGGATTCATACAATGGATACTTTTCCTCTTGTTAGCTGACCTTGCATACTGAATGCTTCCAATATTGTTAAATGGCTGTACATAATGATTGCTTTTCCACCTTGTTAACCCATACCCTTGCCTCCAGCATGCCATAGTTAGTTGTAAGTTCTTACCTGATCTGAGTCATGCTCAGCTGAACCTCTTTCCCTGCCTGCTTCTCCCTATACACATTTTCATTCCCTCCTTTTATCATTTCATGATAACCACCCAGATGGCACTACCAGCTTTCACAAGACTGACAGCCAGTATTTAAGCAAGGTATTGACACACAACATACAATGATTATAACAACAAAAATTACTAATCCTTTACAGTAGTTAAAATTTGAAGAATCTTCCTATATCGAAAAAAGGTTCACCAGTAAAGTTCTTAAGCCACAGTCCTTTGTGACCACTCCATGCCCTCCAAGTCGAGTGGAAACGAGCCAGTTCTCCAAAATCCCTTTAGTAAAATCCCACCTGGAAACAAAATTCAGTCTGTTCTTGCATCACTCCTTGGAGAAGTATGATTCTTTGGATAAGGGCAGTTAAGTACTTCACAAAACTGATGAGACTTCCGACCTTACAGAAGTGTTTCAGATAGAGGATACCAGCGCACCTGAGTGTGCAGTGCAGCAGCTACAACTGCAGCTACAGCAGCAGGCTTGGTGAATGCAGCATGCTTTGTTGATTCTGCTCCCACTCTGCTGTTCAAATGTAACAAAGCCAACTGGCTGTTGTGATGTTGCTTGATCAGTGAACCATCATTTCCCTTAAATGATTGAAAGTGATTAAACTCACGTGGTTTAATGTCCATAGGAAGGCCACTGTCAAAAAGTGTACGGACCTCCTCTTCACTGTTGCTAGCTTCTTCACTCTTCATGCTCATGACTGGGGAGCTGATTGAATCCATTGGATCAGGTTGTGGAGGGGTGGGCAGTGGTCTGAAGGCATGCTTTACCTGTGAATGGAGAAACTCTAGAGACAATGTTAACTGCTGAAAGTATCTTTGTATTTCCTCTCTCATTCCGTCCGGGCCAAAATGGTTATCAGTATGAAGACAGTCACACATTTAACTACACTAAATTGTGTCTGCCTATTTCAACATTCTTTGAATTCTTAAAGTCTGTTACTCTGTTCACTATTTACGACATTATCAAGTTTTATACAATCCATAAACTTCTAAACTGTACTGCTTAAACAATTCAGGGAGAAAGTGAGGTCTGCAGATGCTGGAGATCAAAGCTGAAACTTTATTGCTGGAACAGCACAGCAGGTCAGGCAGCATCCAGGGAACAGAAGATTCCTGAAGAAGGGCATGTGCCCGAAACGTCGAATCTTCTGTTCCCTGGATGCTGCCTGACCTGCTGTGCTGTTCCAGCAATAAAGTTTCTGCTTAAACAATTCAGTCAATTATAAACAACAATCAGTGGTCCTAAAATCAAACCCTCGGGCACCTCATTCAGGTTATTCAAAAGTTATTTTCCTCTAACAAAGTGATACTTGGCTAATGTGAAACCTATCGGGAAAATATTTCCAAAATCTAGAACAGCCAAAAAAACAACAAAATATTTCCTGTGCTTTAGTAATTGAAGAGGCAGTTTCAGTTCAGATTTAAATCTCAAACATTCATGGGAAACAAATGCTGAATATTTTAAAAGAT
Organism: Chiloscyllium plagiosum; assembly: GCF_004010195.1. Classification (NCBI taxonomy): domain Eukaryota; kingdom Metazoa; phylum Chordata; class Chondrichthyes; order Orectolobiformes; family Hemiscylliidae; genus Chiloscyllium; species Chiloscyllium plagiosum. The sequence continues at coordinate 34,334,447 of NC_057730.1, forward strand.
GTTCTCCTAATGAAATTTCCCAAATAAAACAGTCGAAATTACAGTGGCAACTTTGGTACAGATCAACATTCTTTGAATTTGCAATATGAAAGGGGCCAATGAAGTCTTAACAATAATTAACAGAATTGAAACAGCTCAGCTTCAAGTTCTCTAAAGTCTTAAAACATTAAACTCAAAATGCACTCTTCTTTTTGTGAACAGTCTGCATTAAAAATACAGCAGCAAAGATATTATAATACAATACTCTGATCTGGTTAAAGCATGACCACAGACCCAACTGTTCCTTTTTAAACAGGTACTGTAGAATTTCAAACACAGCTCAAGGCACTCAATCAATTTGTTTTAAGGTTACACATTTGATAATTTTAAGAAGGACATAATGTTGTACAATTTCAATGTAGAAACAAAATCTGCCCCACTACACAACCTACAAAACACATTGAATTGAGATCCTGATTCAAACAAGGCAAAACAGTTACTTAAAAGGAACCAATATTTTAACAAACCAAAATGTTTAAACATCAAACACACTCAGCATGGCGCAATTTACATTGAAACTTTCCTTTTTCAACCCAAGTATTAGTACAACCTTAATTTCAGTGTTTCTTGGTTTTTTTTCCTCCTCTCACTGAAGTAACACTTATAAAAAGAGAAGGTCCTCGCAGTGGACCACATGGTGCTGCAATCCAAACCACTCTCTTCCCCCCAGGACAAAGACTCACAGAGCCTCAAATTTCGCCACTAGGGAACTTTAATCCCTTTCTCACTTTACTTCTCACTGGGGCTCGAACCCCAATTAAATACCGAGAACCCGAATCCAACTTAAACACAGAGAACCCGAACCCCAGTTAAACACAGAGAGCTGGAACCTCATTCAAACACAGAGAGCTCAAACCTCGCTTAAACACAGAGAGCTTGCACCTTGCTTAAACACAGGCAGCTCGAACCCCAGCGCAGCCCAGGACTTGAACGTCAATTACCCACCCAGGGGACTCGAACCACAATCACGCCCACCCCAGGGGATTTGAAGTCCAGTATGGCGCAGAGGACTTAAACCTCAATCACACTCACCCCAAGGGACTTGAACCTCAATCACACTCCCTCCCCCCAATGCAATGCAGAGGACTCGAACTTCTGCCTGCCAGCGCGCTTGCGAAACTGTGTCTCTTGATTGAACGAATGACCATTCAAGGAATCCATAGATTAGAAAGTGATCAAGCGAGGGGACCATCTCTGGCACACAGGATTATCGAGAGGGACCAAGGTTTAAAATCTTACCTTGTGGGCCCATCCATCTAGAGTCACTGATGATCCGCGTGGCTGCTGACACTGTCCAATCGTAACTATTCATTTGGAACCTGCCGACCACACCAATATTATCATTCTGTTTCCCCCTAAGTCAAAGCAAAATACTCAGAGACACAATATAGTTTTACCTGCTTCATCTTTATTCCAGGCCCTGGAAAGAGAGAGAACAATTGCCCATGTACACAGGGTCATGGGTTCCCAGTCTTCTCTGGAACAGCAGTTTCTCAATGAACTATATACTAATTTTATAGGGAGGAGCATCCAGATAAGTCAACTTACATATTGATTGGGTGACCATTACAATCAACGAGTATCAATAGCAGTGACCAAGCCCTTTACTGTTATACAATGAATATTCTTAACCTTGTTAACTGGATTCATATAATGGATACTTTCCCCCTTGTTAGCTGACCTTGCATACTGAATGCTTCCAATATTGTTAAATGGCTTGACATACTGACTGTTTTTCCACCTTGTTAATCCATTACCCTTGACTCCAGCACCCCATCGTTAACTGTAAGTTCTTATCTGATCTGAGTCATGCTCAGCTGAATCTCCTCTTTCACAAAACTCAAAACTTAACTCTTTCCCTGCCTCCTTCTATCCTGTACACATTCTCACTCTCTAAACAGCTTAAAATTTTGGTATCTGGTCAAAACTCCAACTGGATATATTGTTTTTCTTTTTTATGTGTTCATGCCTTCCCAGATTGCCCTTTTGAAAGTAATAAGCCGTGTCTTGAACTGCTGCAGTCTTTGTAGTATAGCCATACCTATATTTCTGTTGGTATGGAGTCTCAGGATTTTGCCTCATTGATGATCCATGATTGACAGCATATTTCGAAGTCTGGATGGTCTATCACCTTGGAAAACAACTTCCACACTCTCCTGTTTTTGTTCACCTGCTACTGTTGCCCTTCAAGGCAGCAGAGGTCACGGGTTTAGATGGTAAGCTCAGTGCTGCTCCTATGAAGCTTTCCTGTACTTCTCATTGGAGTGGCTCAGTCACATGACTTACTGAAAAGAGTAAAGTGAGGAATAAGCCTGGCCTTGAGATTACACATTGTGGTGGAATATAATTCAGTTTTTGATGGCCCACTGTGCCTCAGGGATACATAGTTTGAACAGCTAGATTCTTCTGATGCTATCTCATTTAGCATAAGGTTCTTGCTACACGACACAAAGGAACATGTCCTCCAGTGTGAAGACAGAACTTTGACTTCATGAGGATTGTGCTGTGATCATTCCTAGAATGCTGTCATGGACAAATCCATCTGTAACAAATAGATTGGTGAAGCCAAGGGTTTTCCCTCCTTGTTAGTTCACAATAATCAGTGGTGAAATAATTATTTTGTAACTCTCAACAAATAAAGAATGATTTGAGCAAAAGATGGACTGGGGTAGTAATAGTGGAATACAAATAAATCATAGACTTTGAAAAAGTATTTTATAACTGTCTTCACAGGGTTGAAGTTCTGAAAAGCAGAGTTAAAAGGGATAGAGGAACTTAACACACTTACTAAACACAGAGAAAAAGTATTATGTAAATTAATTGGCCAACAAATCCCTGGACCTGATCATCTGCAAGTCCCTTCTCTCTTTCTCATGCCTGTTTTCTTTCTATCATTAATAGGTGATTGGACCAGTGATTCCTCGATGGTTACAGTTAGCAGTACAGCTTACTTTACATAGGTTCGTCCACCAGAGGTAAGTGAGGACATTCTGAAATCATCTGCACGTATCTATCCTCGATCAGTAGGTCACAGCTGGCAGTGAATTACAGTCTGCTTATTGCAGTACTACAGTCAGTTGAGGCTATGGATGACTGGTTGGTTGAATCAGTTGGGTGTCAATTTTAAGAATTTTATACATTTTCATCACATCCTCCACTCACCGCACCTAATGAATAGTTTTCCAATGAGCTACTTCAATGAATAATGCCAACTGTGGGCAGGTTGATAGAACTCACCTCTAAGTCACAGAATTGAATTCAAATTCCACACTGGAGCTTGAGTGAAAAAGCATGGCTTACACTCCAGTGTGGCACTGAGGGAGTGCTGTACAATCTTTTGATAAAGTCATTAAATCAAAGTCCTACCTGCTTGATGGATGTAAAGATTCCATAGTACCACTTTGAAAAAGAGCAAATAAGTTAACCCCAGTGCTTGGCTAATTGAGAGTCGTGAACATAGCGTTCATCACGTAAACCAGCCTCCCAGCTGTTGACTTCATCTGTACTTCTCGCGGCATCAGGAAAACAACCAACATAATCAAAGCCCCCTCTCTCCCAGTTATACCTTCTTCCACCCTCTCCCATTGGGCAGAAGAGAAAGAAGTTTGAGTACACTTCCAAACAGATTCAAGAACAGCTTCTTCCCCACTGGTATCAGACTTTTAAATGGACCTCTTTAATGTTAATGTTAAACTCTCTACACCTTCTCAGTAGCTGTAACACTGTATCCTACACTCTATTCTGTTATCCTGATGCATTTGTATAGTACGACCTGCCTGTAAAGCATGTAAGACTTTTCATAGTACCTTGGTACACGTGATAGTAATAAATCAAACCAAATCAATACTTATCCCTTAATCAATATCCTAAATATAAATAACCTAGTCATTATCAAATTAACATTTGCGCAACTTTGTTGTACATAGGTAGGAAACATAACTATCAATCTAATTGTTTCTGTACTTTGGAGTGACATCATTGTAACGTGATTTGAGATGTCAAATGTATCTGAAAAGCACTACATAAATGCAAATGTTTATTTTTCAAGCTTCTCATTCTAGTTGTATTCTCTCATTGTTTCATGCCATTTAATCTGTGTTACACCTTTTTCATGTTCCAGTATTATTTCATTGATGTGCACTATTCCCACAGTGATCTAACCAATGCATGCAGACATTCCTCATTACCCACTTAATTTTATATTCAGGAACCTATCTATACAAGCCAGGATATCATTTTGGTTTTGTAGCTTTGCACTTAGTATCCCATTGAGAATTTCAACATGAAAAATCTAATTGTACTCTGTTCCAAAATGTGCTTTATTTCATTTATTTGCAACATAGCTACCCACTTTCTTAAAGTTCCTGCATTTTGCTTCACAGTTTGCCACAATCTCTAATTTTGCTATTGTTGTCAAATGTTTGTTTTCCTCACGGCATCTCTATTTATTGAAAACATTAAGCCTTGACAAAAATACTTGTGTTTCTGGAATTCTGGTCAAAACTCTTTATCGGTTTGCATATAGAATTGTCCACAAGGAGTTCAAGAAGTTTTGAACAAGTAGGTTTGCACAATGCAAAAGAAGGATCACCTTGAGCAGAATTCTAACTGGTAGTTCTTTATGAATACAGGAATCCTTTGGCTTTAGAAGAATTGTGATAACCTCTATAAGGCCCATGGGGAATCACTAATTAATCTCCTTGTAGAGCTCGTGGAGGGATGAGTCTGCAGAACTGTCTGCCCTGGGCTGGGACTAACCTATACATGCCATGAGTGTTTTGGTGTTCAGCAATAAACGATGTTCCTTTCCACTCGAGCTTCCTGAATAACTGCGTAACACAATGAAGCAAATCAAGACTCTGATATTTCACTTGTTTCTTCTTTTAACAGGAACTCCTTTTTCCTGGTTTTGCACCTTCTTTTAGAAGTAGCTGTGTATGGAGAGTATTCATGGGAAGTGTATCCTTACTGCACGGAACTGGGATTTGGACATAGTATCCTGTTGCTGCCTTACATCCTGCTGCTCGGGAAGATGTACTTTTTCTATCTATGCTGCTCCAGAGACCCTGGTAAGAGAGAGACTGTTAAAGCAACTAGGAAGACAGATGTGTCAAGTAAATCTACTGTCACCTTTTTTAGCGAACCAAGACTAGTTTTCGCTGGCAGCGGTGGCTCAGTTGGTAGCAGTCATGCCACTGAGTCAAGGATTGTGCGTTCAAATTCTATTTGAAACTTGGGCTGACATTTCAGCTGCCCGGTTAGTAGTGCCGTCTTTCAGATGAGACCAAAGTCCCATATGCCCTCTCAGCTGGACATAAAGGATCTCACAACATTATTTTGAAAAAGAGCAAGGGAATTCTCTCCTCATATCCTGGACAATGTTTATCCTTTAAACAGCATTACTGAAAGTTTCCTAGTCATTATTCCAATCATGTTTGTGGGACCTTGCTGTGTTAATTGGCTGCCATGTCACCAACCTCATAAAAGTAACTGCACTCCAAGAAGTATTAAATTGGTCGCAGTATGTGAAAGGATTATAGAAATAGGAATCTTTTAAGACACTTTCTCTGCCTGCCTTTTGTATCTGTAAAACAATTAGATTGTACATGAGTACAATGTACAAATTAAACATCACCTTCTGAAGATGAGTCATATGAGACTCGATGTAAACTCTGCAGTCTCTCCATGGATTGCTGCCATACTTGCTGAATTTCTCCATCATTTTCTGTGTTTGTTTCTGATATCCAGCATCTACAGTATATTGCTTTTATTCCAGTGAAATATGATTGCAATGTTATATTTGCTATTTATTTAAAATTCTCCAGAGTAGAGACTGTACATTGAGCTCGATCGATTCTGGGAACTTCCTACAGAAAAGCTACCTGATATTGCCAATCTCGTCCTGGCTGCCAGATGGAGCCAGCAGGCACCAACCTCGTGCTTCCCTGAAGAAAGGAGCAGCTGGTTATTCTGAACACACAGCAACCCTCAACAGCCTGGGCAAGGTCAGGGAGTTACAGGCATTATATTATAAATTAGGTCAAACAAAGTAAAAATTGATGCTGGATGTCTGAAATTAAAAACAAAATCCTGGAAATACTGAACAGGTTAGGCAGCATGAGTGGGAAGAGAAACCGAGTTTAGGTCACTGACCTTCCACTAGAAGTAAGTTTTGATTTGTGACAATAATTGCCTTGATTTATTCACGAAATCTGGAGCAATTGATCATTAATTTTTGAGCTCAATTTGAATTTTTTGGTTGATTCTTTTAGGTACGATTTCTCCTTCAAACCATAAGCAGCTGTTGAAGGTGTACACGTATGATGGAATTTTGTATCATCAGGCCCACATCTGCCCTACGTGTGAACTTGCAAAGCCTGCAAGGTCAAAGCACTGCCGTAAGAAATTCACAACACTTTGGGAAAACAGTTCAGTTCGGATTTTTGCTGTGTACTTGCATGTGTCTTGTTTGCTTTCTCCTACCACAGGCTGAGTTCTGCTCTCTAGCCAAGGAACACACATGGCCAGTCAGGTCTTAAAAACGTGAGAGACATCTGACAGTTTGGATCGGCAGTCTCACTATTTACAAACCGTGGCCACTGATAATTGAAAAAAATTCACAAGATTGAGTGAAGTTGCAGGAATTCCTCTTTTTAAACAATGTACAAAACATGCAAATATTTAAAAAGCTTAGTTTCAGATTGGAAATGGTTGAACACAGTGGACAGGGCCGTCAGTGTAGTGGTGGGAAAACAACAGCCTTTTGTATTTTGCACCTTTGAACCAAAGGAGTCAAAAAATGCAACTGATCTACTAATGTCTCGTAATATATATAATAACAAACAGATCCCTCATGGTTCACAGCGGAACCTCGATTATCCGAACGAGGGGGGCACTTTTTCGTTCAGACAATTGATTCAATGCCTCTCATCTGAGTTTTCATGAAGTTTCATTTCTCCTTGCTCTGCCTGCCTTGCTCCCCCTCTCTGTCTCAGGGTTTGTTTCTGAGCAGACACACACTTGTGTGTAAGGAACCTGCACCACTGCTGAAGCCTCCTTTCACCCCCCTCATCTGTACAATGGGATTTACACAGCGAGCAGTTGCTAAATTCACTCCCCATTCAGGAGACTAGGCAGCAGCACATCATGAACAAGTCCCCGTCCCCATATATACCCCTCACCCCCCCCCAACCCTGTCCAATGCCACCCCCCACTCACCATCCAACCCGGCCGCTCCACACACATCCCCCTACCCCGTGTCCTCCCACCCACTCTCTAACCCTCAGCCTCCCATCCAACCCGGCTACCCTGACCCCATCGATCCCCACTCCCCATCCTCCAACCAACCGTCCCGGGGAGTGGGACTGGGCACCAACAGTAAGACTGCTGCTGCCTTTGTGGGGCAAATCTCAAAATAGCACCCGTGCACACACAGCCACACACACAACTTTTTACTGCAACCTTTTGACAACTTCCACCTTTGCCCTGCACTGAACAATGTTGGAGAGATTATCTGGGGAATCGGGGTTTAGGGTACACCCCTGTGTAAAACTCCAGGGAGAGTGTAGGGGGAGAGAGAGAGAGAGGGTGGGAGGTCAGTCATTTGGAGACAGTGCCTGGGCTCCCATCCATGTCCAGGACTGTTCTTGGCTGCATTTCAGTAAGCTGTGTTCATTTTTAATCATTGTAAACAAAAAATGTGGTCAGTGTTGGAAACACCTCTTTGATGTAATGTTTCTATCGGGACCTTGAGATCTTCTTCGGATTGTCCTTATTTTAAGCGGTATTTACAGAACTGCAATAAGAGAAGGTTTGATTCCTCCCGTGTGCTGGATATTAGAAGTACAAGGACCACACAGTCATCTGGTAATGGTTTCCTCCTCCCTCAGGTGTGTGTAACCGGTGCGTCCATCGATTTGACCACCATTGTGTCTGGGTGAATAACTGCATTGGGGCATTAAATATACGTTACTTCCTGTTGTACCTGGTGACGCTGTCTGGAATGGCTGCTGCAGTGGGAACGGTGACTGTAAGGTTCCTTGTCCAGGTGGCACTGCTGTCCAACTTGCATCAGGTGATGTATGTGAATGCTGATGGTGAACATGTGCCTGTCGGTATCCTGTATATAGTCCAGGTAGGGTTCTTCATAACTCTTTAATTCTGCAGAGGATCTGTTTTTTTTTTCAGGATTTTCCAAAACTGAACTGCTGTTGGGATGAACTTCCAGAATCCTTGTACTATAAAAAGATTGTTAGCTGCACAGAATTGGCAAAAAAGCCATATACAGAGGAACCTCAATTATCCCAATGAGATCGACGGGCACTATTTTCTTGGTTAATTGATTATTCAGTTAATTAATTCAATGCCTCTCCTCTGGGGTTCGGAGTTTTCTGAAGTTTCCTTTGTCCTCGCTCTGCCTGCCTTGCACACTCTCTCTGTCTCAGGATTTGTTTCTGAGCAGAGACACACTTGTGTGTAAGGGACCTGCAGCATTGCTCAAGTCTTCCCCCATCAGTTCAATGGAATTGACACAGCGAGCACTTCCTGAGTTTGCTCCCTATACAGGAGACTAGGCAACAGCACAACGAGCGCAAGCCCCTGCCCCCGTTTGCCCCTACCCAAGCCTGCCCCCATGCGCTCCCATCTCCGTCCTCACCCCCCTCTCCAGGGCAGCCAGACAGGACACCAACAGTAAGATTGCTGTTTCCTTTGGGGAGGGGGGGGGGGGCGACTCTCAAAATAGCGAACACACACACACACACCTTTTTCCTGCAATGTTTTGACAGTTTCCACCTTTGCCCTGTACTGGACAATGTTGGAGAGATTATCTGGGGAATCAGGGTTTAGGGTACGCTCCTGTGTAGAACTCCAGGGAAAGTGTGGGGGAGAGAGAGAGAGAGGGCAGGAGGTCAGCCATTTGGAGACAGTGCCTGGACATCGATGTCCAGCACTGTTCTCAGCTGCATTTCAGTAAACTGAATTCATTGTTAATCATTGTAAACAAATGAGCGATCAGTGTTGAAACACCTCATTGATGTAATGTTTCTATCGGGACCTTGAGCTCTTCTTTGGATAATCTGAAATTCGGATAATTGATATTCGGATAATCGAGGTTCCTCTGTACTAGGAAACCGATTTTGGCCTGCAGGAGTAGAACTTCCTTTAAACAAAGTAAAATATCAATCAAATGTCAGAGATAATTTGAAAATAATGGTCCATCTTTCCCTTACGTCCAGGGATCAAACTCGAAATGTCCCATTTTATTTTGTTTCAGAAACTTGTCTTTAACAAATAATTTCACTTGATCCTTCTTGTCATCAGCAGAACAATTTGAGAGGCCTCAATTGTTTTCAAAGTTTAACATTGAACAATAAAACAATAACAGTGAAGCATCATTTTACAATAGTTAATAAACTCCCAATTTCTCAATTAACAGTTTGTGAATAATGCAGAACATTGACACCAGCTTACCCAAATCCTTGTGTTCGATCCACTTGTTTCAGTATTTGCAACACAATCACATTTACTGATCGTTTTGTTACCTGCGCATGGTAATTGAAATATATACTCTTAAGATTAATTCCCAACAATTAATTCTCTTCTAGGCCTCAAAACAATGCAATTCTTCATCTTCCTCAATCATCCTTTATTCTAAAATTCTACAAACTTTTTCTAGCCCAGTTGTTGCATAATTTATTTACTAATTATGTTTTCTTTCCTTATAGCTGCCCGCACTGAGTGTTACTCACGTGTCAGTTGTGAAATAATTAACTTTTGAACTGATCTGTTAAAGCCTCAAGTGAAAAATCCATAACCGTTTGGGTTAAAATTGCTGAGATGTGCTGAGCTCAGGTTCCACTCTGTTAAGCAAGCTGTCACTGGAACACTGTATTGAGTCAGAAGGTCTTTGGGCTCAAGTCTTATTCTAGAAACAAGAGTACAAAATCTAGATTGACACTTCACTGCTGTACTGAGACAGTGCAGCATGATCTAATAAGGCATTAAACCAAGGCCCTGTCTATACAGGTGTGGTCATCAATGAACCCACAGCACAATTCAAACGGAGCATAGGAGTTTTCCTGGTGTCTGCCAAAAACTTCACCTGACCAGATTATCAAATCTTACTTTACCACTGTTTGGATTTTGCTGTAAGCAAATTGACTGCCTCAACTTCTACATCATAACCACAAAAATCCAAAATGATATGGCTTTTCTTGAAGGCATGAAAGGTGTGATATACATGCAAAAAAACTTTTAAAAAACTTTCAATTGTGATGATAATTTTGAGGGTAAGAAACTGCATATAGGATGGGATAGTCTTGTTGCTTACTGATGCTTTCTCTGATTCCACGTCCTTGATAACCAACAGATTGTCTCTTTTGCAGAAACTGTTCCTGACCTTTCCTCGGATCCTTTTCATGCTGGGCTTCACACTCCTCATCTTCTTTCTGCTGGCAGGTTATACTGCATTTCACTTCTATTTGCTGATGACCAATCAGACTTCAAATGAGTGGTACAAACATAAGAACAGTTGCCAGTGCCACATGGACAACAGCAGGCCAGACAAATGCATGCAGGGAAACACCTATCATAGAGGATATCTCAGAAATGTGAAAGAAATCATAAGCCCTGAGACACAACTGAAAAAAGTCAGATAACAGGGACAGAAATGGACATTTGTACACTTTCAGAGAAAGTCTTCTGTTCAATTGTGAAATGGTTTGTAATTTTTTTAAATTGATGCTTTATACCACTTTTTTTTTTAACTGTCTGATTAACACATTAAAATTTAGAATGGGTTCATTACTCCTTGGTCTCATTGCTCCATTCTTTTGGGTAGGTTGTACACTTGTGCAGGTTTGGGTACTTTTTCGACAACATCCATGACTGCCTCCAACTTGTGTTCAATTCTCCTGAGCTGCAAGGACTTAGGAGGAACAAATTTTTGCTGCAAAAAGGTGAAAGAATCAGTTTAATTTTTAACAAGAGTTTTGACACTGCTACAGTGGATCTGAAGGTGCAAGATTTAAAAAGTGGCAGAAATCATTTAAATGAAACCTAGACTGGGTGTGAACTGCAGAGGAGAGGAATGGTAGGATCGAGAAGCTGATGTGCAAATCTAGATGCATGCACAGAACAATGGCATTTAATGATATGCAGGAGTTGGCTACACACTACAATGGAGGGGGAGAGGCGAGGTTTCTGTTGAGACTGCCACACCTGAAAGAGAAAGTGAAACAGGAAGAAAGGATTGACTAGTGTTCAGATTATAGTTGATAGTATTACCAGACAAGTGAGATCCCAGAATGAAATCTGACTTGATAGATGCTTTTAAGTTAATTAACATGATGGTTAGTCATTGATATTCACACAAGGTTACAGAACAAAGCAAATTGCACAGTAGAAACTTAAATATATTTAGATAGCTTGTTTTGTAAACAGAATTATTTCAAAGTACAAAGCAAAACAAAGTTTCAGCTTGTTTCCCAAGACTGTCCGTTACAGCGACTCAAGTCCAGAGAAATTACACCCTCCTACTCAACATCTCTAGTGTTCCATTTCACTGACTCCTTCCATATTCTTTACTGAGGATTCTGGAAAGTTTGATTAATCATTTCCACATCTACTGATGTGAACTTTTCACAAATTTGAGAGCCTAAACTTTTACCATTCTAGAAGAAGATTTCTTCTGGCTTGAAGACTTCACAAACTAAATTGTTCTGCTGAGGTGACTTTTTTTCTTAATCATCATCCTAGGAGAGAAACTAAACTTGCTTCTAAATTCAGCACTGATGTCTGTTGAACTTAATTCAGAAAAACTTGTTCATTCTAAATTCTTCAGATTGGAAACCAGAGCTATTGGCCTACATGTTTACTCTTGCATAAATAAAACAGTATAAATATTTTTCCATTAACACTACAGGAGTCTATTATCATCTGCTTCTTTCAAAATGTTGGATTTGAAGAATATTCTGGAAGGGCTTGTTCTTTTTTAAAAGAAAACCCTTCACAGAAGTACAAAAACACCTGTTTGCATTGATTTTGAAATCCAAACTCCAAAGATGATTGTGTGTGTGTGTGTATAAAAATTATACATCTTTCATCACACTAGCTGCAGTGTGAGGAGAGAGGAGGAAAACTGCATCAAAATTCAATGTATGTTGAAAGAGACAATATTTCTCCTTTATTCTTTGGAGCTATAAGCTGGTTAAAAGTTGGACTGTAATAGAGGGAAAACAAAGAGGGCTTTGCAACTCAACAAAAATCATATTCTTGAGCTGTGTGGTGCTATATTGCTTTTTGAAACAGTGATAGTATTTGAGACTGAGCAGCATTGAGAATCTTGAGTTCAGGAAGTTCTGCCTGACAAGAGCCCTCTGGTTGGTTCAGCTAGTGTGTTAAGCTACAAGTTTCAGAGCAGCAGAGAGAAACTCCAAGAGCCTATAGATAGGAAACATCCATCTCTTCCCCCAACCCCCTCTCAGAGAGAAAAAAAAACACAGAAAAAGACAAGAAAGTTTAAAAAGAGTTCTAAAACAAGAATGACCATCCTTTATGGACAAGTACATCATACAAGCTGTGAGAAAATTATTTTCCACCTTGTGGTCTGGACTTCTAATGGTTAGAACTTTGCTTACCCAGTCTAAATTCTTTTTCACTCATTGTACATCTGTTAAATTTAGAGTGTAGGTTTGCTCGCTGAACTGTAGGTTTGATATCCAGACGTTTCATTACCTGGTTAGGTAACATCATCAGTGGTGATCTCCAAGTGAAGCAAAGCTGTTGTCTCCTGCTTTCTATTTATATGTTTGTCCTGAATGGGGTTCCTGGGGTTTGTGGTGATGTCATTTCCTGTTCATTTTCTGAGGGGTTGATAGATGGGTTCTCGATCTATATGCTTGTTCATGGCGTTTTGGTTGGAGTGCCAGGCCTCTAGGAATTCTCTGGCATGTCTTTGCTTAGTCTGTCCCAGGATAGATTGTTGTCCCAGTCGAAATGGTGGTTTTTTTCATCCATGTGTAGGGCTACGAGGGAGAGAGGATTGTGTCTTTTTGTGGCTAGCTGGTGTTCATGTATCCTGGTGGCTAACTTTCTTCCTGTTTGTCCTACGTAGTGTTTGCGGCAGTCCTTGCATGGAATTTTGTAGACTACGTTGGTTTTGTCCATGGGTTGTACTGGGTCTTTTACTGGGTCCACTGCACACATCTGAGTTGACTGTACCCTATTGTGGATGCTTTGCCCCTAGAATGAGGGATGGGCAAATATCATGGAGGATGAAAATGGGTTGCACAACTATCACTGGTGGTGCCCATGGGATGGCTTCCAAAGCATGTGAGAAGGCAGTGTAGTGAGTGTGCAGAATTAAGAGGATAGGAATTAAAAACTTCACAGCCAAAGATAAAAGTATGGGGAGACAATTATTTAAAATAGGAGATGGTGTTAGTTATTACCTTTACAATGTGAACCTTTGAAAGTGAGATACTCTGACTTATCTGGTAGATACTTCTGATCACAAGAACAACTGGTTACGTCACTGAACATATTAAAGTAGTATCATTGTAGGGAGGAAGGTAAAGAGTAAATGTGTCAGGTAGTAAGAGCAATAGAGGAAAACCAGGTCCTAAGAGGTGGAAAGAGAGTCTAAGACAGTTCACAAAGCAAACCTTGTACAAGTTGACAAACCAATTCTTAAACACTGGGATAGTTAGCCTATTTGCTTACTTCGAGGAAAGACAATGGGAAAATTTAGGAAAGAAATTCAAGAAAATCTATAGAGATACATCTGAATGTACTAAACTAGCCAAATATGATGTGGAAGTAGGGGAAACAGAACCAATAAAACAACATCCTTATTGGTTAAGCCCCTCGCCCCAAAAAATACTTAGATCAAAATGGAGACTCAGCACATGCTAACAAGAAAATAAGTTGATTGAATTGAGCCAAAGCAGTTCACCAGTGATGTTAGTCCCATAACCAAATGTACTGATTAGATTCTGCACAATTACAGAAAAATAAATGCAATAATGATAACAGATTCCTGCCCACTTCCTTGGTTAGAAGATTGTATTGACAGGTTGTCAACGATTCATTGCTTTCAAAGATTGATCTATTTAAGGAATACTGGCAATTACCATTAACATAAAAATCTATCAACCTTTGTTATACCAAAGGGTCTAAGTTTTAAGGAGAGGCTTTGTTAGGCTGGGACTTGTTTCACTGGAGTGTAGGAGGATGATGGGTGACCTGGATTAGAGGTTTATAAAATCGTGAGGGGCACAGATGTAATGAATAACAAATGTATTTTACCTAGAGTAGAGGAGTTCAGAACTAGATGGCATATTTTTCAGGAGAGAGGAGAAAGACTTAAAAGGGACCTGAGGGGCAATATTTTCAGAGGATGATGTGTACGTGGAATGAACTGCCAGAGAAGTGGTAGATACAGGTACAGTTATAACATTTAAAAGACATTTGGACAGGTACATGAATAGTAAAAGTTTAGAGGGATGTGAGCCAAATGCAAGCAATTGGGACTAGTTTGGTTTGGTTTGGGAACTTAGCCAGCATGGACGTGGTGGACCGAAAGGTCTGTTTCCGTGTTGTATGATTCTATGACTCTATAAAACTGGTTAAATCAATGTCAAGTGATACCATTTGGGTTTGTGCTGACTACAATACAAAAGAATTATGAATCAAGACATAGCTAAAGTGCCAAATGGTGTAGTTTATTTCAACAATGTTGTAATATACAGTTACACCTGGCAAGAACATAGCAAATAGGAAACCTGTTTAACCCAACTGCAGTTAGCTATCTTAGTAATAAATCTTGAATTTGCAAAAGCAAGAGTGACTTATATAAGAAATATCATAGGCCAAGGCTAAGTGTTGCCAAGAACAGCAAGTGAAGGCTTTGATTGAATTCCCTATTCCTAAAAATGAGAAAACGTGAGATTTCTGGGAATGTATGGGTTTTATTGTAAATTTGTGCCTAATGTCAGAACAATATCAGTACCTTTAACAGATTTGCTTCAAAAACACAAAGGTGGTATGGTCAGCAGAGTACTAAAGCAGCTTTGGAAAAGCTGAAGACAATCTCTAATGGCCACCTCTAACGTAATGAAAAAGTTTAAAATGGCAATTGTTGCTAGTGACTGGTGGGTAAGTGTAGTCTTATTGTAAGATGAAGAATTGGGAATAGAGAAGTTCGGAGTCACTTTTAAGAAATTCAAACAGTTTAAATACTGTAGAAAAGACCTTTGTATTATTATTGGCTTTTCAATATTTTGAAGTCTATGTCTGTCATATTTACACAGATACACTAATACAAACTGGCTCTAAGCCACTAGCTTTTGGAGAGAAATTTAAGACTCAAAAAGCAAGATTTTTCAAATGGAACTTATTCATTCAACATGAATTGTTCACATTGCTGGAAAAGATAATAAATAGCTGATCCATTATCAAGAATGTGATTGTGTTGAATTAGTTTTTAGAATCTGGGAAGTAAATAAAAATAATTTTATTAAAGCCTGTATAAAGAATGAATGAATCTGAATGTATGTAATTATTTTGTATTGTGTATGTTATTTTTTTCTGGTCATGAAATGCATTTAAAAAGTGTTTTATTTCCGTTAAGGTCAGAGTTATATGTAAGAGGCAATATTTTTTGGGGTGTGGGGGGAGTGGGGATTATAAACTGAACTGCAAGTTGTACAGCTGTAACTGAAATACCAGGAGAGAGATGAAGCCAGAGAGGGGGTGAATTTGAGATTGAGCAACACCAAGAATCTTTCATGTTAAGGAAGTTCTGCCTTACAACAGTACTGATTGCTGGAAAAGCACAGCAGGTCAGGCAGCCTCCGAGAAGCAGGAAAATCGATGTTTCGGGCAAAAGCCCTTCATCAGGAATAAAGCCTTACCTGCTGTGCTTTTCCAGCACCACTCTAATCTAGTCTGTGGTTTCCAGCATCTGCAGTCCTTGTTTTTACAACAGTACTGGTTGGTTTAATTGCAGTGTTAGGGTAACAGAAAAAAGCACTTGCAGACAGAACACACCCATGATTAGAGAAAGAAAATCCGAATCAGCCAAAAGAAAGAATTCTGAGTTCAAGAAAAGGTCTAAATCTACTTTACATTACAATAGCTGTTTTCTGTTCACAACAAACCTGCCATTAATTTACTTTTGTCCTGACTAGCAGTCCAGCAAATTGGCCATTCTCATGGTCTCATTGGGATTCTATACATTTTGTGACACCTTGTCGAACAGTGAGTCATTATTCTCGGCACACTCTTCCCAGTTAAGTTGTAAGTTAAGTACACAACTCTTGTTTCCCATATGATAAACATGGTCTACTTGATTTCCATAATGTTCATATCTGATTGATGACCTTGTATTTTTTTAAATTGATTGGCCTGGTGTAGCTGTGTCGTGGAATATATTGGGCATTTGGTCAAAGAAGAAATAAAGCACCCATGAGGCTGTTGGGCCAAGACATTGAATGAAGTGGCAGATACATCAGAAGAGTCCTGGATATAGGTGGGCAAGAGTAAATTCAACAACCTAAAACATTAACTCAGTTTTTCAATCCACAGATGCTCCCAATTCTTTCTGTCTAATACTTAACCATACCCCAGAATTTTGGAGCTCTGACGTGCATAAACAATTTATCTGTATAAGGTTGACAGGTCTTTTCATAACTTGATTTTAATTAAATCTTGAACTTTCCTCCTTTAAAGAAAATAAACTCAACCTTGCCTCACATCCCACAATCTATCCTGAGATGTTGCTGGGTGTGGAAGGTTTGAGTTATAAAGAAAGGCTGGGACTTTTCCTACTAGAGATTAGGAGATTGGGAGGTGACCTTATAGAGATTTATAAAATCATGAGTGGTATAGATAGGGTTAAGGGTTGGTTGTCTTTTTCTTAGGATAGGGGATTTCAAAACTGGGGGTATATTTTTAAGGTGAAAGGAGAAAGATTTTAAAAAGATGGGAGGGGCAAATTTTTTACACAGAGGGTGGTTCACATGGAGTGAACTTCCTGAGGAAGTGGTGGATGCAGCCACAGGTATAATATTTAAAAAGACATTTAGATAAGTACCAGCATAAGAAAGGTTTGGAGAGATATGGGGAGCTGGCAGGTAGGACTAATTTGGTTTGGGATTATGTTCGGCATGGACTGGTTGGACCGAAGGGTGTGTTTCCATACTATATGCTCTAGTATCTGCTCGTTAGCAATTAAAGGGCTATTGTTTGATAGCTATAACTGAAAGGATAACACCAGACAGGTTTTTTGACAGTTAATGGGTGAGATCGTGATGGCAGTAATGTCACTGGACTAGTAATCAAGAGGCAGAAGGTAATGCATTGGTACACAGGTTCAAATGTTACCACAATAACTGGGGAGATTAAAAGTAAATTAAAGGTAATTTAATCTAAAGCTAGCCTCATCAATGATGAGCATGAAACTATCAATTGTTATTAAAAACCCATTTTCTAATGACCTTTAGCAAAATATATCTGACCTCCTTATCAGGTCTGGCCTAAGATGACTCCAGACACAGCAATGTAGTTGTCTCTTTAAAGTTATCAAGTAATTCAAATGCCCATATCCCATAAAAGAATAAAGGAAATAAATGTTGCAGGTAAGAGTGATGGTATAATTCCACTTTTATTTGAGGTCAACCAGGTCACACAGTGAGATGCCAATGATGGTCAGCAAAGTAACTTGGTACATGCCTTGAGTACACTGAAAATGAAACATCAGATTAAGGTAAAAAGATAAAATTCTCACACACAACCACATGGCATTTTCATTCATAAACACATCCATTTGATGGAGAGTCTCTCTTATGCAGGACACAGTGATGCAACCCTTTCTGATATGAATGCCTCAGTGCTATAGTTAGCCACAGCAACTACAAATGCAACTGGGGGAAAAAGTCTGTCAGCAGGAAGATCCTGCGATAAAGCTGAGCATATCTGTGTCCATTCTGGACTCTGCTTCCTATCGCAACTTTTATTTAATTCCTGAAACAATGATCCTGTAAATGGGCAATTGCTGTATGCCAGGCACGCACTTTATTACCAAAATGAACAAGCTAAAGCACTGCTGGTAATATTTAAAAGGGATACTTTACAATCTATACAATTTCAATATAATCTTTCTTGAAAAGTGTGACAGGTAATGTCAGATGAAACGTACACTTTACATCACTTTGATTTGTCATACATTATTTTTGTCACAATCCAGTTAGTTTTGGTCATACTTAAGGCCGCTTTTTACAGATCTATCCTTATATTTTTCAAAAGTAATTTAAAAATCCTAATATTTTTGTGATAAATGTCCCTGAAGTAATGGCTTACAAATATTGTTCATAAATAGATTAATATCTGATAAATAAGCTGTATTCTGGGGTAGAAAACATGCCATTGTAGAGAATCTGTAAAAAAAGAAAATTCTGCATTTTTATTTACAGCAAGATAGGCAACTCTTAAGTCTTATTTACAACAGAGGCAGTCAGTCGTGAATTGCCCAAAAAGTACAAGTAAGCTCATTGAGTACATGTAACAAGCTATCATACAATATGAAAACAGCACTCCATCATGGAGAATCCTGTACTTGTAATGGAAGTGAGCATGCCACATTTTGTTTAACTATCTGGTGGAGTGTGGAAACATTCTTATTCAGGGACATGGGCTGAAGCATTGTAATATGCAATATTCCACTTTTATTACACAGGATTCTGGGAGATTTTAGCAGAGACTTTGTGGATTGTTATTTTCCATTCTACTTTTTTGTGGCTCTATTCACTATTCCTCCCATACCTAGTATAGAAATGAAATAAAATCTCTGACCTTTCAAGAGATGAAACAGAATACAAGCTTCTCTTCAGGATTCCAATAGAGTTTAGAGGTGAGCTCCACGAGGTATCATTTATTAAATAAATGAGCAATCTAATGATACATACATTGTTTCTCTTTGCCGTGGTTGTTACTACAGGTCCCCATCACGAGAGCTGAAGAAGCACCAAGATAGCAACACTTCATGAATTTTTTTTTTAAAAAAAGTCAACAAGAATTTCATCATGTCCAGTGTCTCACTGGAAACCACTCATAACTACATTTGGAGTTTCTTGGATTTCAAGCTTCAATTTAAAAAATACAATTTTAAATTTTAGCTCCTTTTGTACCAGGGCCCTGAAGGTCTTTTAATTGAATCTGTTTCTGAATTTCTTTTTACTGCCACTCCTTAATGTCAGTTTCTCACAACTGCCTGCCTTGTGCCATCCTCCCCTCTTATACAGGCATTTCAGTTACCAGTACTTACTGCTACCTCAACAATTTAATACCCCTGGCAACCCTTGGTAAAGCAATGAATCTTAAATAAGGCAGAGTAACTGGAGCATTAGACTCAGGTCCATCTGTGGCAGGGTCCATTTTTGGCATGAGGTAGTTATTTACAGAAATTAAGGAGGAGAGGTAGGAGAAAGTAAAGAATCAGACACAAAGTAATCAGGAGAAGGAGCTCCACTAATGGCCAGCAATAATCCAGTTTAGGTTGGTCAGATTCTGTCCAGCCCTGCTCTCATCATCAGCAGACAATCTGCGGTCACAGACCCACCACTATTCAGTAACTACATTACATGTTGATGCATTCCTTTGGGCACATGCGCTAGATAGCACTCAGCTGCAACATGAAGCAATTAGGTATCTCGGCACAGTCCACTGCAAAATGGCTTACACTTTGAATGATGCAGGAAGATCTTGAGCATGAGAGTTTCATTAATGTAACGTAATAGTGACACGTATCGTTCTGTGGCTTGGAAACAATAAATGAAATGACCAGACATTGATTCCTGTTGTGAAGCAGTAACTACATAATGCAGTATTCACGGTTCTGGCACCCACTTTATTAATGATTTCCCCTTATTAGGGAACCGGGGAGGGCCTATAAAAGCTCCTGTCATTCACCCACTACCACAGTCTGTATTTCCACATCTCCATCCTGAGTAGTAATCATATATTCATCAGTATGTTCTAGCATCTCAATACCATCTGCTGCCACCATAGTGACAGTATTGTGGCTGGTCTCTAGGCTGCCTTCTGCCAACAAGGCCTGTCCTTCCTCGATGCTGGATGCCAGTGTCATTGCAACCTGCTCAGTAAGACTATCGGGCGTTGCTATGGTGATTGCATCTGCTACTTCTTCATGGTTCTCTTCCATGGAAACATTTTGGACAATTATCTGATGGCCAGAGTTGGCCTGGTTCATGATTTGCTGCACAACTTTCATGATCTGACTGTCAACCTGAAAAGAAAGTTAAAATAGCTGAACATGAGACACATTGATGCCAGATATATCAAATGGAAACAATTTAACAATGGGCAGTAAATATAAAGAATATAACTTCTCTAAACGTTTGGAGTCAACCACCAACCTGATGCTTAGAGCCTTGGATTAGAGTGCTCATATCACTGCTTCCAGCAACTTCAGCAGGAGCCTGGCAATGTAACACAGAAACAAAAGGAATATTACATATGATAGCAACCAGCTCAAATCACACACTTAGTACTGGTCCAGTACAAATCACATCCACATCACTGCTTCAATGCAATTCACATGTACACAACTACAACAAAGATTACATGTACACAGCTACCCTCACAAAGATTATATGTACAATGATGACCTGCACACACAAATCTCACGCACACTAATATTCCACATATGCAACTCACATGTACACTAACAACCCAAGCTTATTTTTTTTAAGGGACTGCTTCGTGTGCATAGACTGTTTACCATCCATACAGCCAGAGGACCATGCAGTTTAGTGGGAACACTGCAAGTAACCACAAGCAACTCAAATAAACCAGTAATTTGCTCACAATTCACATAACCACTAAGAACACAGATCACACATACTAACAACGCAGGCAGAAATCAGATGTTGATAATGCCCCACACAACAAATCATCCTTAGCTACACATAGGGGAGATAAATAGTTATACTACAATGCCATTCTTTAGAAGAGTGCTGATCTAAATATTGAGAATCCCCCAGGTACCTCAATAATATACTCCTGTGTATTGGCCACTACGGAGGAGAACTCCACCAGCACTGTATGGGGGTCATCAGTGATAATGGTTGCAGCAACATTGTCTGTGGACTTGTTATCTGTCGATGCCTGTTGTTCCAGCTCTTTGCATCCAACATGACAGCCACCTCCAGAGAAAAGAGAATGATGTTAATTTACAGTAAATTATACTGAGCCCACCCTACCATTCAATTAAATCATGACAAATCTATGTCTTAACTAGAATGCTATTAATCAAAGTATTTTTTGGAGGAAGAAATTTACCATACCGTCTGTATGAAGAAGTGCTTCCTGACTGCACCTACAAATGGCCAGGCTCTAATGATAAGGTTATGCCCAAATTGTTCTGCACTCCACAACCAAGAAATGGTTTCCTCTTACGTATCGTATTTATTAACTTCATTTTAAAATACTTTATATCACCCTTTAATCTTCTAAGCTTAAAGAAATACACAACAAGTTTGCAAGATGTCTCCATATTTTAACCTTTCCAGTTCTGAGATAACCCTGGTTAACCCATACTGCATTCTCTCCAAGGGGAAGTATTGGTGTGCTGCCTATAGTGAACACAGTACTCCAAATGGAGTCTAAGCAGAGCAATTTTTAATGAAAGCTTTGATTTTTTTGTATTTCAGTCCTGGACACCATTTGTCATTTTATGTTTTGACCTTGCCCACTAGCTACCGGTGATTTCTGGACTTCATGAACCCTTCCTTTTTTTTAAAAAAGACATTCATTTGCAAAATATGGGCATCATCAGCTTGCCAGCATGTACTGCCCATCTCTAGTTGCCCTTGAGAAGGTGGTGGTGAGCTGTCTTCTTAAACTGCTGCAGTCCATGTTCTGTTGGTTGACCCACAATGCCTTTAGGGAGAGACATCAGGATTTTGACCCAGCGACAGTTAAGGAACTACAATATAATTCCAAGTCAGGATGATAGGTGGCTTGGAGAGAAAATGCACAGCAAACACATGCCATAACTCAGTGTACTACCAATTTCCATTTGCAACATTCTCCTGCAGTCTACACCATTTATTGTGCCACCTAGCTTTGTGTTGGCAGCAATCTTGGAGATGTGGTTCTCTATTCTTTTATCCAAGTAAGTAATTTATAAAGGACAGTGAAAAGTTCAGCACCCAGTAGAGATTCCTGGTGGATATTATTAGTCACATCCTGCCAAATTAATCACATACCAATTATCCTTACCCTTTGTCTCCTATCTCCTAACCAGATTTCATCATATCACACACGGACGTTAAAGTCAAATAGCGCATATCTGATTTCAAAGAGGGTTGGTGTGGTTTACATGGACTCCAAAGGCATTTGGTAAATTGCCACATAGCAGACTTGTGAGCAATGTTAAAGAATTAAAAGGGTCAGTGGCCACATGGAAAATAATTTTGCTAAATGAGAGGAAACAGACAGTGGTGGTGAACTTTATTTTTTGAAAATGAGCAAGGTATACTGTAGAATCTTACAGGGGATTATATTAGGTTCACCACTTGGCTTGATCCATATTAATTATCTACACTTAGTCTTGCAGAGCACAATTTCTAAATTTGCAGATAATACAAAACTTGGAAGTAGAGTATACTGTGAGAACAATGATAGATTTCACAACAACACAAGCTGATGGAATTAGCAGCCATATGGAAGATGAAATTTTACACAGAAAAGTGCAGAGGAATTAATTTCAGGAGAAAGAATAATAAAAGGCAACTCAAAATAAATTATATAATTTTGAAGTGGATGCAGTGTAAAGGGCCTATGAATACATATGCAGAAACCACTGAAGATGGCATGCAGTTCAAGAAAATGATGAATAGGACATGCAGAATTTTAGGATTACAAATAGAGGAATAGAATATAAGATCCAAGGAAATTATGGTGAACTTTTTAAAATACTGGTTTAACTTCAAATGAAATGTTACACTCAATTCTGGACGCTGGAGAGGCTGCAGAGAAGATTTTCAAGAATGGTTGCGAGGATAGCAGACTTCAGTTATGGATTGGCAAAGTTGGGACTGTTCTCCTTAGACAGGCTGAAGAAATACTTGACAGAGCAGTATAATTCTTCACCTTCACCAACACATTGGACCCTGACCTTAAATTTACCTGGACCATCTCTGACACCTCCTCCCCTTCCTGGACCTCTCCATCAATGACGACCAACTTGACACTGACATTTTTTACAAACCCACCGTCTCCCACAGCTACCTGGATTACACCTCTTCCCACCCTACCTCTTGCAAAAATGCCATCCCGTATTCCCAATTCCTCTGCCTCCGACGTATCTGCTCCCAGGAGGACCAGTTCCACCACAGAACACACCAGATGGCCTCCTTCTTTAGAGACCGCAATTTCCCTTCCCACGTGGTTAAAGATGCCCTCCAACGCATCTCATCCACATCCCGCACCTCCGCCCTCAGACCCAACCCCACCAACCGCAACAAGGACAGAACGCCCCTGGTGCCCACCTTCCACCCTACCAACCTCCGCATAAACCAAATCATCCGCCGACATTCCCCCCACCCCCAAACAGACCCCACCACCAGGGATATATTTCCCTCCCCACCCCTCTCCGCCTCCAAACAGACCCCACCACCAGGGATATATTTCCCTCCCCACCCCTCTCCGCCTCCAAACAGACCCCACCACCAGGGATATATTTCCCTCCCCACCCCTCTCCGCCTCCAAACAGACCCCACCACCAGGGATATATTTCCCTCCCCACCCCTCTCCGCCTCCAAACAGACCCCACCACCAGGGATATATTTCCCTCCCCACCCCTCTCCGCCTCCAAACAGACCCCACCACCAGGGATATATTTCCCTCCCCACCCCTCTCCGCCTTCCGCAAAGACCGCTCCCTCCGTGACTACCTGGTCAGGTCCACGCCCCCCTACGACCCACCCCCCCATCCTGGCACTTTCCCCTGCCACCGCAGGAACTGTAAAACCAGCGCCCACACCTCCTCCCTCACCTCCATCCAAGGACCTAAAGGAGCCTTCCACATCCATCAAAATTTTACCTGCACATCCACTAATATCATCTACTGTATCCGTTGCTCCCGATGCGGTCTCCCCTACATTGGGGAGACTGG
>NC_057730.1:34358824-34397146 GCF_004010195.1 Chiloscyllium plagiosum
TCATTTCCCCTTCCCCCACCTCACCCCAGCTCCAAACTTCCAGCTCAGCGCTGTCCCCATGACTTGTCCTATCTGCCTATCTTCTTTTCCACCTATCCACTCCACCCTCCTCCTTGACCTATCACCTTCATCCCCTCCTCCACTCACCTATTGTACTCTATGCTACTTTCTCCCCACCCCCACCCTCCCCTAGCTTATCTCTCCACCCTTCAGGCTCTCTGCCTTTATTCCTGATGAAGGGCTTTTGCCCGAAACGTCGATTTTACTGCTCCTTGGATGCTGTCTGAACTGCTGTGCTCTTCCAGCACCACTAATCCTGAACAAAATTATGACAGTCTGGGTTGAGCAGACAGGGAGAAATTATTCTCAAAAGCACAGGAGTCAAGAACCAGACACCAATTTAATGTGACTGACAAAAGAACCAGAAGTGACTTGAGAATTTATTTTCTCTCAACAATACTTGGGATCTGGGATGCATTGGTTTGATGGTCACAAATCCTAATGTGCCTTTCATCAGGAAACTGGGTAATTATATGAAAAGATATAATATGGGGGAAGGTTGGAAGTGGGAATAGCTGAGTAGCTCTTACAGAGAACTGGCATGTATAAGACAGGCCAAATGGCGCCCTTCTATACTGCAATTATTGGCTGATACTATTTAATGAGACATTTCAGCAAAAACATTAAATTTCCACCGTCTAAGCACTCTTTGGTTTCCTTCCAAAATCTGTTCAACCCCTTTCTCCTTTTCTGCTCTTTTAAGGTCTCCTTAAAACTACCTCTCTGACAAAACCTTCGGTGATTTATTCTAATATCTCCATACATCAATTTTTGCCTGAGAATTCTCTGATAAAGTATATTGAAATATTTTAGGAATTAAAATGGCTATAAAATTACAAGTTTCTATTATTAAAGTAGTGACAGGAATTTAAGACCAAGTAGCAAATGGCAGCTGCAGATTGTTAAACTCTAATCCTGCTCAGTGATACCTTCCTTCCCACCAAGTGCCCACCTGGCTTCATACACACCTTTGGCACGTAAATGTCGATTAAGTGTCCCGTGTTCAGCAAAGCCTCGCCCACATTTGTAGCATGTGAATGGTTTCTCTCCCGTGTGGAGGCGCACGTGTCGGATGAGGGAGCCCTTCTCTCGAAATGCCCGGGTACAGTAGTCACATGCAAACGGTTTGTCCTCAGAGTGTGTCCTCAAGTGAACTTGCTGTGCATTCTGTGAAGAGAAAAATCGCTTTAGAAATCCAACAGAAAACATCTTTCGCTTCGTTGCACCACTGAATATATATAGGACAGAAATCAAATCTATATGGCACCCTTCAAAAACTTAGAACTCTATAAATCTTAGGACATTCCAAAATACAGCCAGTCAAGTACTTTTGAACTGCAGTATTATATGAAATTCACAGATAATTTATACAAACTCCAAATAACCAGATCACCTTTTTTTTGAAAAATGATATTGATTGATGAATAAACATTCATCAAGATACTGAAGATAAGCCATCTGCTGTTCTCTACTACAGTGTCATCAAAACATAATCAGAACACAGAGTCAAAGCTACATTTGCAGTGCTGATAGGGACTGAGATACAATCAATTGCAATGAAATGTAAAGAGGGATGGCATCATTTTAATCTAAAGATAGAAAGGATTATAAGCAAATTAGAGGGGGAAGGGCAACAAACTGAATACAGAGATGCAAGATTACAACTAGAAAGCTGTGAGACATAGCTATAATCAGAACATATACAGATACAGTCGGATTGAAGGAAGTATGGTATTATAACAGACAGCACCATATTAAAATTGCATGTTCAATAAAACTACAACCAATGTACAGAGGTGGGGCTGTTACTGGAGTTTACAGAAGAAGAATGACAGTCAACACTACAGAAATACCCCTGTGATAAGACAGTCAGACTGAGCTATCCATCTAATGGTAACTGAGACTGGACTAAAATCAAATGTGCAGGAAGGCAGATCCATTCCAATACTGCACTCATTAAATCTGAGTGACTATGGTGTAAAAGATTTCTCAAATTCATTAACATGCTGTTTCTACATTACTAATAATCAGACTATTCATAATGATTATGGAAAGGTGGACGGACATTCAATCCTTCTAGTTGACTGCTCCATATAAGTGTTCAACCTCCTTTAATGCCATCTAGCTACCATTTGAAAGATTTCAGAGAAAGTCACCTTTGATATCACAGCCAGAGGTTGAAACCTCTATTCCACATGGTTCCCTTTATGCAAAATCAGAAGCAAATCATTTGAGCAGATAATATTCTCCGGTTCTC
Source organism: Chiloscyllium plagiosum (assembly GCF_004010195.1). Classification (NCBI taxonomy): domain Eukaryota; kingdom Metazoa; phylum Chordata; class Chondrichthyes; order Orectolobiformes; family Hemiscylliidae; genus Chiloscyllium; species Chiloscyllium plagiosum. Next base: position 34,361,142 of record NC_057730.1, read on the forward strand.
ATATAAGGTGGGTGGATAGGGCCAAGTCTATTTTGAGTTCAGACAGCTATGGTCAACCTCTTTAGTATTTATATAGGTGTTCATTGTTGTTCAGAGGATAGTGCGCACACTTCTGAGTCTGAAGCTTGTGGTTTAAAGATCTAGTCCAGAGATACAGGCGAATACTTGCAGGACAATACCAAAGGAGCGTTTCACTAACATGGATGTCATCTTTTGGATAAAACATAAAAGATTTTATTGCCATTTTGAACAGCAGCAGAATTCACTCCAATATCCTGGGTAACAGTCATCTTTTAATAACTATACTCTGTTTTAGTAACGTTAGTTAGCATATGACTGTTTTGGGGATTTTGCTCTGTTCAAATTGACTGCTCTGTTGTCTACATTACAAAAGTGACCGCACTTCAAAGGTACCTTACTGGCTGTGAAATGCTGTGAAGGACATTCTGAATACTGAGAGTCACTATAAAAAAATGCAAATCTTTCTTCCTCTCAAGCAACAGCAGTCAATTGTGAAAATGTATTGCCTATATTACTAATTCATAATATCAACTGGGCATACATAAAAAAAAATCAAACACTGTAAAAGCAACTTTACGAAAATATTGCACTTGCAAAGAACAAAAGCTACTGGATCAAAATAGAGAGAGATCACATGACCCAGTTTGTGGGTGTAAAATATTTGGTTTTGAAAATACAAAAGTTGCCACAAACACAGCAGCCTTTGTCTTTCCTTTCTCCAGGACCTCTGCAAAGTTTGAGCTGAAAACTCACCAGAAGACCTCATTACCACAAACTGAGGGTTCTTAAAGGAGTCCTTTGAATTTACACCACTGGCAAGGAGAATTCAAAAAGCCATAACTGATCCAGAAAAATCTAAGCTTGTGTGGAAAATGACTTTGATTGCAGAACAGCATTCAGGACTTGGTCAAAGTAGTCTTAAGATAACTCTCTGCAGAGCTCTATTTTTTTTCGTAGCTTAGATATGTTATGTGTGTGTGTGTGTGTGTGTCTTATTTTTCAAGGACAGTAGCATCTTCTTAAACCTTTTATTAATAGTTTTTGCATCCCCACCTAAGTTTTTGTTTGTAATAATTTATTTGTTAACCTTGTTTCTGACACTGACCAAATACAATGTAATATATATAACTGACTATGCCACTTCCCTTGATAAATTCAAATTTTGGTGTGGTCAGTTGAAGACTGCAACAAGTAATCAATCCACCCCTCCTAACTGGTTCATAAGTGTCATGGTACTGGTTACAGGTTTATCCTCCCATCATGTTATTTCTCTGACCTTAGTTTTGTATCTTTTGCCACATTTTGGGCATGAATACGGCCGATCGTCTGAATGCGCTCTCATGTGTTCCTTTACATGGGCGATGCTCTTGTAGAGTTTGCCACATTCCCCACATTTGAAACGACGCTCATTATAGTGTGACTCTAGGTGTTTCTTCAGAATGTAGGCCGTCATAAACTCCTTTTCACACAGTTCGCACCTGTGGGGCTTGTAACCTAGAAAAACACATCAGGTTTAGCAAACTTCCAGGAGTACACTGCAGAGCCCAGTAATGGAGGCAGCAGATATTTGGGCTCTCCCCCCACACCTGCTACTCATGGTCACAGCAGAAAGCCAACCTCAAAAGCATACCCACATCTCCATGAACTGAAACTGGGAACCATCAATGTGATTGTATGCTTTGAGATTAATCCCCTTTTACAACCATGTTAAATTTGCCCCATGTATTCTGAAAGGCAATTTGTTCCACTGTGCCTTCTATATAGTGCAGGATCATTGACCTATCTTTATATATTCTCTTTCTGTTCCAAAATAAATTACCGTTGATCTAAAAAGAGGGGTCTATTTGGCTACTCTGCAATCTGTACAGTTCCCCAACTCCAGCTTCTTGCATCTACCCAGTTTCCTATGTTGCACCATTGCCTTTCAGCCACCCTGGTCCTAAAATCTAGAAATCCCTTCCTAAGTGTGCCTGCCTCTCTCCCTTGTCTATTAAAAACATTCTCTTTGACCAAGCCGTTCTAATATATTTTAATGTGACTCAGTGTTGTACACTGACTGATAATTGTTCCTGTGAAGTGTGTTGAGGCATTTTACCATGCTAAAGGTGCAATGTAAATGCAAGTTGTTGTTGAGGTGAGAAAGGAATGATAAACCTCATCAATGTTAATAAACAATTGAGTACAAGAGGCAGTATCTTGAGTGTCTGGTTTCTGTGCCTTTTGTACTTACCCAAGTGTGCCTTAATATGCAGACGCAGGTAGCTGGATCCTCGGAACACTCGACCACAGTGAGGGCATTGGAAGGTTTTGCAGTTGTTCTCACTTTTTGAGTTTGCCTAATAATGTACATTAAAAAAAATTTAAATTGAAACATACTAAACCATCAGGTCCACCCCACAACCCATTTTCTGGGCAAGGTGCTAGTTCGACCACATGGCTTCTAAGGGGTGATACACAGCATAGGAGGAACTTGGCAAGCAACCTCTCCAACTTCAGAGACAGGATCTACACTCAGAAAAGACACACAAATGTGAGAAGAAAAGGTGTTACTGATTCAGGGGCATGCAAGATAGATGACAGACTGAAAGACGGATTCCTTTCTGAACATTTTACTCAAAATTGACATCTACCTGAAAAAGTGGAAAACTGCCCAGATATCTCCTACACATAAAAGCAGAAAAAAATCCAACCCAATCAATTACCATTCTGTCAATCTACACTTGATCATCAATAAATGAATGGAACAGGTCATCAACAGTGCCATCAAGCAGTATTTGCGTTGCAATATCCTGCTCTCTGATGCCCAGTTTGAATTCTGTCAGGGCCACTCAGTTCTTGACCTCATTTCAGCCTTGATTCAAACATAGACAAAAAGCAGAATTCCAGAGGAGACACAAAAGTGGCTGCCCTATTTGACTGTGCGTGGCATCAAGGAGACCCAGCAAATGGGAATAGGGTGGAAAATTCTGCACTAGTTGGGGTCATACCAAGCATAAAAGAAGATGGTTGTTGGGGTTCAGTCAGGTTCCAGCACCTCACTGCAGGAGTATCCTAGACCTAAGCTGCTTCATCAACAACCTTCCTTCTATCATAAGGTCAGAAGTGGGGATGTTTGCTGACAATTGTGCAATATTCAGTTCAATTTGCAACTCCTAAGATACTGAAGCAGTGCGGATGCAGCATGATCTGAACAATATCAGGCTCGGGCATCAAGTGGCAAGAAGCATTTGTGTCACACAAGTACCAACCACTGACCATCACAAACAAGAGAGAATCTAATTACTGCCCCTTATCATTCAATGACATTACCATTGCTGAATTCCCCACTATCAATATACTGGACGGTTAGCATAGAAACTGAACCAGTCATATAAATATTGCTGCTCCAAGAGCAGGTCAAAGGTCAATATGTCAGCCATGCAATTGAATTCCAGAAGCCTCATCTATCACTAAAAAATACATCAGAACAGGACTGCTGCATTTGGCAGAGGCTGAACCATTCATAAATTTGTTGTATCCTTTTAATATTTGAGGGAGGCTATCTAGACCAGGGAGGAATCAAAGAAGTCCTGTACTAGTTGCTTGATGGAAATTACAAGTAGATTTGACAAAGGTGTAAAGATGTCTTACTGCTCAGTCAGCTTACACCTATGGAGAATTATGTCCAGCTTCCATCTCCTTCCCTATGAAAAGACATACTTATCATAGAAGTGCAAAAGTGATTCACAAAACTAATTCATATGCAAAGAGCAAGGATTAAATCAAGTGGGTCTTTATTCACTTGAGTTTCGAAGAATGAGAGGTGATCCCATTCAATAGTTTGTGAAATGGAGCCACAGGTAAACAGGGCAGTGAAGGAAGCTTTTGGCACACTGGCCTTCATCAGTCAGGGCACTGAGTATAGAAGATGGGAAGTTATGTTGCAGTTATACAGGACGTTGGTGAGGCTCACATAGAGTATTGTGTTCAGTTTTGGTCACCTTGCTATAGGAAAGATGTTATTAATCTGAAAGAGTGCAGAAGAAATTTACAAGGATGTTGTCTTGACTCAATGGTCTGAGTTATAGGAAGAGGTTGGACAAGTTAGGACATTTCTTTTTAGAGTGTAGGAGACTGAGGGGGAACCTTATGGAAGTGTACAAAATCACAAGAGGCATGATAGGGTATATGTACTCAGTCTTTTTCCCAGGGTTGAGGAATCGAGGACTAGAAGGCATCAGTTCAAGGCTAGAGGGGAAAGAATAAAAGGGAACCTGAAGGGCAACATTTTTACACAGAGGGTGGTATGCATCTGGAATGAGTTGCCAGCAGAAATGGTTGAGGCTGGTACATTAGCAACATTTAAAAGGCATTTAGAAAAATACATGGATAGGAAAGGATTAGAAGGATATGGGCCAAATGCAGGGAAATGGGGTTAGCATGGACGGACACTTTGGTCGGCATGAACCATGCCAAAGAGCTTGTCTCCGTGCTGTAGGACTCCATGATTCATGTGCAGTTTTGAAAAATGTCCTTTGATTCTCATTTCGAGGCAGCTATGTGTCCTGCAAGGCTGGCACTGATGAAGAGGTACCAATTGGCTAACTCAGCCAGAGGTATATCTGCACTGAAAATGTGTTGCTGGAAAAGCGCAACAGGTCAGGCAGCATCCAAGGAGCAGGAGAATTGACGTTTTGGGCATGAGCCCTTCTTCATTCCTGAACCGCCTTTGCACCCTCTCTAGGGCCAGTATATCTCTTCTCAAGTAAGGAGATCAACACTGCACATAATAGTCCAGGTATGGCCTCACCAGCACTGACACAGCTGCAATATAACTTCCCTGCTTTTAAACTCAATTCCTCTAGCAAAAAGGATAAAATTACATTTGCCTTCTTAATTAACTATTCGCAGGACCAGCAGATTGGAAAAAAGCAAATGTGACACCACTGTGTAAAAAAAAGAGGTAGACAAAAGATGGGGACTTACAGACCAGTTAGCTTAACTTCTGTAGTGGGAAAATGCTTTAATCTATTATCAAGGAAGAAATAGCAAGACATCTAGACAGAAATTGTCCCATTGGGCAGACTCCGCATGGGTTCATGACAGTCAGGTCATGCTTAACTAATCTACTGGAACTCTACGAAGACTTTACAAGCACAGTGGACAACAGGGATCCAGTAGATGTGGTGTATCTAAATTTACAAAGGCACACGACAAGGTGCCACACAAAAGGCTGCTGCATAAGGTAAAGCTGCATGGCGTTACAGGTAATGTATTAGTATGGATAGAGGATTGGTTAGCTAACAGAAAGCAAAGAGTGGGGATAAATGACTGCTTTTCTGGTTAGCAATCAGTGGTGTGCCTCGGGGATCAGTTTTGGGACCGCAATTATTCACAATTTACATAAATGATTTGGGGTTTGGGACCACATGTAGTGTGTCAAAGTTTGGGAAAACACAAAGATGAGTGGTAGAGCAAAGTGTGCAGTGGTCTGTGAAACTTTGCAGAGGGACACAGATAGTTTAAATGAGTGGGCAAAGATCTGGCAGATGGAGTACAATGTTAATAAATGTGAAGTCATCATCTATGCTGTCTATAACCTTAAATTGAGGAGGAGAACAAGTGTTAATTTGAGCATCCTTCAAGACACAGATACAGCAAGAACAGAGGCTATGATATCTCCATTCAGCCCAGAGGTGACAAACATTGAAATGGGGATCTATGAATGGAGGGATGTAGCAATTGTGAGATGTGCAGGAAAAGCTTTTGACAAGTTTAAATATTGATTGAATGGCTAAAATGAAGGTCAAGAAGCAAGATTGATGAACTGGCCTAATGGGATGAAAGAGCAAGGAAAGAAAACATTGTGCAAGTACTGAAATTGTGCCAGAAGTGAATTGTACCTGAAAACAGTTGTACTGGAATTATATTCTCTAATAGCATAAGAGGAAGATTTTTCAACCTTTACTGAGAAGTAAGTAAGTAGATGCCATAGCTAGAATAGATTAGACAATGAAGTAAAGGCTATGGAACACTAGAAGAACACAACAGAAAAAAAATCATTCTTGTGGTTGTCCAGTTTTGGTGGAGGCAATAAACTTGAGGACAAACTAAAACAGACAGGCAAAATAGAGGGAATTAGATATTCCTCAGTTCCAGACAAGGTGCATCCACCTCCATCTCTCAGATGGATTTGAAAAAGTCAAAGAAAAAATAAAGAACAAAGAGCAGTACATCATGGAGCAGACCTTTCAGCCCACCAAAACTATGCCAATCCATGATACCTTAATAAACTAAAAGCCATCTGCCTCTATGCCATCCGTATTCCTCTATTCCCTGCCTATTCATGTCTCTGATAAGACGCCCCTTCAATGTGGCTATTATATCCACTTCCACCACCTCCTGTGGCAACGCTTTTCAGGCACTTACCACCCGCTGTGTAAAAAAATTTCCCTCTCACATCACCAGAACTTAAGGCAAAGACAAGCTCATTGCTAGGTGTTTGATGAGCTGATATAGATGCCAACGTGGATATACACAACTGAAAAAGTGATTTTGAAAATCGTTTTCGCTGTTTTGGCCACGTACTCATGAAACACAGAAAGGCTGACATAAAAGCTGCATTTTTGCAGGATGATACTTTTTCCAAAGGGAAAGCCACATGAAAAAAAGAATGAAGAAGGATTGCAACGGACACTAAACAAAGATATATATGGACTTAATGATGCTCCTAGCATGGTACTTTTGGTGAGATCTATTCAGCCAAAAATAGGTGTGTTGACTAAAAAGATATCCCATAGATCAGAGGGTGTGCATCTTGGGTGGTGTTGAATCAACACTTAGTATAATAGTGCATTGGAGGTACCGTATCTTCTTCCTCTATCTCATTGCAATAGTCCTCAATGACATCCTCTTCTATGCCTCCCTCGATAGTCAATGGAGATGCTTCGCTGGATTTCTGGGAATCTCCAATTGTCACAGTTTCTATGACAATCCCAGAATTCCTCATGGCCTGACAGATCAGGTTCTCATTGCCAGTCTCCCCCTCTGGAGGTAGCTCAGTGGAAGTCGGTGACTGTAGAAAAAAAAACAATATTGATCATCTCTTCAACAATCCAATGGGCTCTTCTCAAATGCACAGCATACCTACTAAGGGTCACTTCCAGTGCAACACAGGATTATGATTTGGAGACAATCACCTGATGAAGGAGCGTCGCTCCAAAAGCTAGTGTGCTTCCAATTAAACCTGTTGGACTATAACCTGGTGTTGTGTGATTTTTAACTTAACACAGGATTAGTGCAGGAAGTCAAATCAAGCCTGTTTTACAGCAGTGACTGCCATCTGTCATCTTCTGGTGTTTAAAGGTTCAAAGCTTCTTTAAAAGGAGAAATGGGAAGTAAGATAAATTAGCTATGGGGCAGAGTGGCAGACAGATGAAGTCAATCAGGTGGTAGGATGGAAGGTGGGTGAGGGAGAATATGGTGTGTGTGTGAGGGAGTTGGGCGAGTGAGAAGGTAGAACAGATCAGGTGTCTGAGGATTGGCCAAGTGTCCAGTGTTGGCATGGAGGGCTCAGGTCTCCCACAAGGTGAAGGGGGCACAGGGGTGGTGGTGGGGGGGCGGGGGGGGGGGGGGTTTGCAGTCAGATCCTTTGGAGGGGGATGGGGAAATCAGGTTTTAACCTCTCCAATATTTCCCTGCTACCTGTTAGGGTGAGTAACTCCAAAGTCTCCAACTCTACATCAGAATTGGAGGACAGTTTTGGATGGTTCCAGTCACCAGGCAATTGCCCATGAGAAGTTTGAACTTTCCTGGTAATTATCTCATAGCCTGAGTGGGAGAAATATTGACACATATCTTTCAAGGTGCATCCAGTAACTGACTGGAGACGGAAGATCTAGGTCAATAAATACACATCTTTTGGAGAGAAGTAGGCTTTTGTATTTCAGCTTTAGAATCAGCTGTTTCCCCCAAAATGGGACTCAAAAATACTTGGAAGGTTTAAAGATGGTTATGGATGAGGAAGGCAATTCAGTCCATATTAGTTTGTTCATTCATTTGGATAGACTCTACATTCCCCTCAGTAGAATATCTGATTGTTGATTTAAAATTCCAGCATGTTCAGTTCCCCTGTGCTAGCCAGAAGCTCATTCCTGTCACCAGTCTTAAATCTAAATGTTATTAGTTTGAACCCTTATTCTATTATCACAACCTAACTTCAAAATAATATTTCACAGATACGTTTTCAACACCTTTTATCAAAGTGCAACAGAATGTTGAATGAGATAGCCAGATGGTAGAATATAAATCAGAAACAGCTAGAATCAAACTGCATTTCGAACACATTAATCATTGCCAACTAGTGAGACATGTAAAAATGAGAGCATTGGGGATAATAGTTGGCAGTGGCATGAGATTGGTGCCTATTGTCAGGGACCTGAGTTATGCAAAAAGGAGTGAGCAACTCTGAAGCTTTTCAGCCTTGACAGAAGATATTTAAATGATGACACCCGACTCCTTAAGAGTCAAGGAGTGAATAATTTGCAAGGTATAAGCATATAAGAAATAAAGAGCTTGTTTAAAAAGGAGCCCACTTTGTACCTTTGTTTTGTTTTAAACTTATATAGTACGCTTTAAAATCTCAGGATATCCCATAACTCTTTACAGTCAAAGTAATACATTTTATGCACAGTCACTACTTTTATAAAAGATTGAAAGTTACACATTTTAAACATTCACTTCCTCCATCACTGGTACAACATATCTGTACTGTGCATTATCTACATGATTTGCTGCAGCAGCTTCATTGACAGAACCTTCCAAATCCTTGACCTCTACCACATAGAAGTTAAGGGCAGCAGGTATATAGGACCACCAGTATCTTCAAGGATTCCTCCAAATCACACACCACCCTGATTATTCCTTCATTCTTGGAGCTTCCTACCTAACACACTAGTAGTTCCACCGTACAGATTGCAACAGTTCAAAAAGGTGGCTCACCATTACATTTTCAGTCTATACATTTTAGAGATGTTGATTTAAGAATAAATGTGAGCTGCTACATCTCAGGGGAACTTCCCTGCTCTTTGAAATGGTGTTATGCAATTATTTTGATCTGCCAGTGAGGACACACAAGGCCATGGTTTAACATATCAACGTAAGACAAAACCTTCCATGTGACTGTACAGTAAAGTAAGTCTAACATTGGGCTCCATATTAATGCATGAAATCAACAATCCTCAGCCTCAAAAGTGAGAGTTTAGCCCAAGAAATGTGGCAACTTTTTACTAAGTATTTTATTTCTGGTTTCAATGGAGGAAGGTAAAAGAGGTGGTACAGATAACCAACAGGTAACTACCAAAGATAAATATTGAAAAGGAATGGTACTAAAAAATTAATGGGAGAAGAAATAGAAAAGTTAATCAGTGCAAGTCCTAAATACTGAAGGAGTTCAGCCGAAGGACTAACAAGAATTTTCTAACCTCCTTTAGAATTAGCCAAAGGAAATAACAGCAAACCTGAAGCAACAAAGGGGAATGGCATAAGGCAGGAAATTACAGGTAAATCATCATTCCCTTATCTGTAAGTAAACAAACTTAAAATTGAGAGGTTGTAATAATAATGGAGGTAAACTACATCTTATATAAATTTCCTCTTTATTATCTCCCTCTTTATTTAACAAGGGGAATATTTTGACTAAAGACATCAGAGCATGTTGGAAAAGTTTTACCTGTGGTTTCTGTTCAACCCCAGGATCCAAAGCCTGGCTCATATTATGGACCTGCAGCTCCTCGAAGTTTCCTTCAGAATTTGCCAGCACACTGATCACTGCTGTTGTTTCTGGGGAGTTTGGTGTTGCTGTGGAAACCAGTTCCTCAATCTGTTTATTTACTGGAAGTTAAAAAGATAAGGATCGGGGACCAAGAATAAGAAAACACTTGTTGTGCTTAGATCACTTGAATGCTTAGCTGCAAACACAAGGCTCCCCACACTAGTTTTCTCAACAGCTGGTGATGTGAAGGTGGTTTACATGTGTGGGGCATGGAACATTGGGCCAATAATAATTTACTCTCTCTCCTGCAGTGTCACAAAACAAGGAAGCTGATAGTTTTCTAGTTTTTCCTCAATAGCCTGAACTTCCCGAGTAGAAGGGAATGGTCATCCCCTGAGACTGCAGCTAAGTGACCTAAACAGTCTCTTTTTCGTTCCATCCCTTTTCTCATTAGGATATTAGAAGTTCTGCTTAGTATTGCTCAGACTGGAAGATAGGAAGGATCATAGGTACAGGAAGAGATCATTCAGCCACTTGAGCTAGTTCTGCCACTTAGTTAGATCATGACTGATGTGTATCTCAACTTTGCCCACTCAACCTGATTCTAGAACAAGTACTATTTGCTGAACAAAACCGCATTAGTATACACAATCTATTAACATCAGTTTCGGCATTTCCAATTGGTCTCTGAAGCTTTTGCCAGCTTCCTACTCCCCAACCAACTACATCCACAAAATGTGAAAAACTGAAAAAGGTAACTCAAATTCCTCCACACTTTCAGCAATGAAGTCATTCTGACATCATCTCTGAATGGCCTAGCTCCAATTTTAAAATTATGCCCCTTATACTAGATTCCACCAGAGAAATACTTTCTCTGAAGTCTCCTTTAGTCATTTTAAACTTATCAATTTCGATCTTCATTCTTCTAAACTTAAGGGAATACAGTTCAAGTTTATGCAACCTGCCCTCATAACTGTGCCCTTCCAATTCCAGTGACATTGTAGTGAATATACACTGCCATTTCTCCAAGGCCCTTGCCCAACCTTGAACATTTACTCCCTCTGGGGTTGAATCAGAGTTCTGAACATCTAACGAGAACAGAACATCTCTCCTTTTATACTCCAGCCACTTAAGAGCAAACCCTCCAACAGCCTTTCTAACTATATTTATGATTAAACACTCCGTCCCAATGGAGGAGTCTTATCATTCAGGTCCCTTTCAAGTCATCTGCAACCATTACTTTTATGGATGCAGAATTTCTTCTAATCTATATTTAAAACCATCTCAATCAAACATGTAAGCATGCCAAGAATTATTAACAGATCATGTTATAGAACACATGGTCAATGTAATACCTTCCTGAGTCTCAGCTTTATTTGCTGGTTCAGGCTCTTCCTGGTAGGATGTTGAAACAAGTTTCATTTGCTGGAATTTGACTTTTTCTGTACAGGGGGTGATAGCCTTCATATGGCGAGTGAGTGCTCCAGACTCCCGGAAACTCATCCCACACATCCGGCATTTGTACGGTCGCTCATCTGGGGACACACCATAACAGCTGTTAAAGCTCCAAACTAAACTCTGATAACTCTTCAAACATAGGTATCTGCTGAACATTCACAACCTCTCCCGAAGGCTCTGTGATTTTATGTCACTCAGTTAAGGTATCTTGACGCATTTTAAATTAAGATGTGTGTAGTGGGGTGGGAGGTGGAGAAAGTGAGAGAGAGAGACGGGGGTGGGGAGCACTCAGGACATTATAAATAAGTCAGATCCACAGGCAGCCTCAGCAAGGATCAGAGAAAAGTGCCATCATCATCCAGTAAAGTGGAGATTTAATAAAGGCCAATGACAATATAAAGGAAGGACAGAGGCTAAGCAACTGCTCATTGAAACTTAAACTGACTACAGTCAAACTTAATGACCTTGTCTGGTTTTTCTCACCTGTGTGCCGTCGATTGTGTCTAACTAAAGATCCCTTTGTTCGAAATGCCATCCCACAAATCTTGCATTTGAAAGCCTTCTTGTCACTGTGGGTAACCATGTGTGCTTTTAGGATGACAGCCTGCAAGCACAGCATCAGATCCTCTGAAAACAAATTCATGCCTGCCAGATTCAAGCTACTGTCTTTTACACACACACACAGACAGACACACATACACACAGTAGGTATATAGAGATATTTCTTTTAATCAGTTCAAATTACCTGTGCACCTTTAACTTCTGAGCTAATATTTCTGATATTGTAGGAGAAAATAATCCCAGTTACTGTATCACTGAGTTGCCAATTAATTCTTTATTAACTGACAGTACTAATTCCCATAAACAGAGGAACTCATTTTTGGAGGGGATGGGCATGGGGGGGTTCCAAAACTTTAACTTCTGCATTCCCGACATATCAAGGCATCCATGTTACTCAGAGGTCACAAGTAACAGGGACACACACCTGGCTACAAGAGATCAAAATTTTTTAAAAGTGTTACACATTGAATAGTTTTTAAATGACAACATTTTGATTATTTGTTTTTAGATAAAGATGTCACTCATTTATCCCTGACCACACTATTCTTTCACAAACCACCATTCTTCAGGCAAATACAATCTGTCAATGTCATTGAACCAACTGTTAAATGATATACAAGTACTGCACAGAACAATTCTCCTATACTAGTCTCAAAGGTTTGTTAAACCTAAATGAAGTTGGAATTTTGGAAAGAAAACTAGGTTAAAATCCCACATGTATACTCACCTAACATTTGACAAATAGCTTATTCTACTTCATGTACATTTTATTCACCTTCCAGTTTTGCTACCATATATTTTGCATTTACAACCCCTCTCCATATACTAAGTAATTAACCGACCGTTTTAAAGGTCTTTTCGCAGACTTGACATATGAATCGCCCTTCATCTGTTAGAATTATTTCATATTTCTTCTTCTCAGCCCCACTCTCTTCTTCCATGCTTTTCTGACTACTGTTGCCATCAATTCCATCACTGGTGGGCTGCTCACTCTGATGTGGCTGAGGGTAGTCCTGTAATTGGTCCTCCGAAATCTGACATGTTTTGTTGCTCCCATCATCTGAAAATAAGATTATAAAGAACTGAGGCCCAGAATTATAGTGATTAGATTAGATTAGATTCTCTACAGTGCGGAAACACACCCTTCAGCCCAACAAGTCCACACCGACCCTCTGAAGAGTAACCCACCCAGACCCATCTCCCTCTGACGAATGCACCTAACACTATGGGCAATTTAGCATGGCCAATTCATCTGATCTGCACATCTTTGGACTGTGGGAGGAAACCGGAGCACCCAGAGGAAACCCACGCAAACACGGGGAGAACACACAAACTCCACACAGACAGTTGCCTGAGGCTTGAATTGAACCTGGGACCCTAGTGCGGTGAGGCAGCAATGCTAACCACTGAGCCACCGTGCCGCCCCAGTGATCCAGACCAATGGTGACTCATAACTCTGGAGTGTTCAAAGTCTAGATATCATAAAATATTCTCAAGCAATTAGGCCCAAAAGCCCAAACTTTAAAAACATAAGTTGTGGTGGGTGCTTGCATGGGGCGATGATTTTGATCTGGAATCTCTGTTCAATGTTTAAATGGGTTAATGGGCTCTCTGCTGGTTCCAGGCAAAATGAGCTTACCCAGTCTTAATCCAGTTTTTGTTATTATAACTCCAGCTGATGTTATTACTGAACAAGTCAGATCCCAGATTGAAACATGGCATGATAGATCATATTGTTTTTGTTTTGATTTTAACAAAGTGATCTCTCGTTGGAACAGGGACAGAATGCTGCAGATTATGCTTTAACAATAAAACATAAGTTTATGACAAAAAATGAAGATAAATATAATAAATCAAACTATTTTTAAACTCACAGTAAAAGTATAACCCCATTAATCCCAAAACACTCCTTTAAACATTTAGAAGAAAAACAAATTTTTATATCCTAAACACACCTTGTAGTTCTCCAAAACACCAGAGTCTCTGTCTCTTAACACTTTGAAAGTTTTAAGTTACTTTGACTTTAACTTACAGAGCAGAGCTACCAATAGCTTCTTCCTGTAGCTATGATATGCCTGATCTTAAAAGCACTCACCTTTAAGTAACCTCTTCAGGGTTTTATCTCAACACTTCTCGTCTAATATTGTCACTAACTGTTTACTCTAAGGTAATACCATATTCTTGGCTTTTCAGGAACTCATGTCTATGCAAACTTCTTCATCAAAGGACTTTACAGGACCAAAACACAAAGTGAAATTGAAAAGAAATTCTTGTCACTAGGTGTTTTCTTTAAGTTTAAAAAAATCTTCCAAGCTTCTAAACTGCAGTTTGTTTATCTTGTTCAAATCGAAGACCCTACCAATATATGCAAAAACCTATTAATCCAAAGCCAAACATCAAAACTTGTTTTTTTTAAAAAAAACACTGAGGCTCCAGAAATGCTTACAAGTTCATTATTAACTCCAGACATACAAAAAAACCCATTAGCTACTCAAAAGCCAAAAGCCCAAAATTACAATAAATGACATTAAAACTATATGTAAAGGACACTATTTACATCACACTGTGCATCTTGAATGATATTACAAAGCTGCACTTAATGAGCCAAATCATTCACAAAGCACACAGGATAGTTGCAGTTCAAAGCACCCTCCTTATGTTGGGATTAAGAGGCAGTAGTGGCATATTATAATGGGAGCTATAGTCTGCATTACAGCCATGCTGGACCTGACCTGAAAGTGCTTGGTTCTAGCACGGGATACCTGAAATAAAAATTAGTCTAAATCCCACAGCTGACACCTGGCCCCCCACCAGGATGAAAATATACAGTACTGTACCTCAAAAAAAACTTCTGGAATTCCTCACCTGACTGTGATTTGTTGTTTGCTTCAGGCTGTGATAAGGAAGCCACAACCAACTGTGTGAGAGTAATCGCTGAGTCCAAGGACACTGATTCCTGGAAACAGATGGGTGAAGAGTTTTAAGAGGCACACTGGCTCCAAGTTGGCAGAACCTGCCTCAGCTCCACAAATGTTTCACCTACCATTAGAAAGACAATGCAAATAAAGCAAAAAGACTATCCGCAGCCCCATCAAATTTAAATGGGACCTTTCTCCATGGTTAAATCCCTTCCCAGTGGGGGAGTCTCATCATCCATGTCCCTTTCAAGTCTTTCAAACTTATCCAATGCTTTGTTTTATCGCATTTCCAAGTGGGTGGGAGGTGGGTTGGGAGTTAGTGATAACAGGAAGGAAGAGAGACAGAGGAAAATTGAAAAGGGGAAAGAATAGGAAGGGAAGATAAAGTCAACATGAAAAAGAAATGGAAAAGGAAGAAAAAGTGAAAGAAAAAAAATGATATAATACCATTCACAGTCTTAGCACATTGAAAATATTTCACAACTACAAAAGTCACTGTAGTAATGTAAGAATAATATAAGGGGTGATACAGGCAGGGCGGCAAGGAAGGAGTAGCACAAAAACAAAGGAAGCAGGCAAGAGAAACAGATCACAGATAAAATTCCAACATATGAGATCAGAAGCAATAATTACCTTGGGAGTTGCTTGGTTGACAGGTAGATGGTCAGAGTCACCAGTGGACAAAGCCTGGATCCGCTGGCATGTTTTCTGTAATTTGTGCGTGATGAAAGTCTCCAGGTTGCAAAACTCTGTCTGACAACGACCACACTTATGGACATCATGCTCCTCTGCAAGGAAGATCCCAGAGTTGGAATAGCAAATGTATTACCACTCTCATGCCCATGTCCCACCCCCATCCAACTCACAAATAATATTCAACTGAAACCAATGGATTTTTGTTAAATAGTAATGGCAAAGGAAACAAAATAAAGGCACGTAAACAGAGCTGAGGTACAGTTCACCTTTCACCAGACAGGTAGAATAGACTTGAGGCCAGTTAGTCTTACCTCAGATATTACTGCATAAGTGGTTAAAGCAGCGCTAGTCAGCATGTGCTCTAAAAGGTTGGAGTAATTCTATGTAATTCTTTGAAAGAGTAAATGACCAACCAAGATAAATAGGTTGGAAATTGTTGATTTAAAATAATGCTTGAAAATCTGTAAGATAATTTCGAAGACTCTAACTGTAAAGGCCACAAATATGAAGGGGAATGTGGCCATATGAATAGACAAATTGTTTAAAGAACTGAAAGTAAAGGACAGGGGAAAGTGAAGAGTCTCAAACTTGAAAAATATTGTGTATGTTCCACAGAGGTTGTATGAGAGCTCTTCTTTATTCCATATACAAAAATGCTCTGAACTTGAGGACTAGAGAAACCACATCGAAATGAGCTTATGCTTATAAACTGGAAGGCACTGCAGATTTTGATGATTATGAAAGACATAGATGGACCAGCAGGTAAGTGTCAGAAGAAGCTCACTGCATAAAGAATCAAGGTCAATCATTCTGAAAGTACTGACAGTTTAAAAGGCAAGAACTGAGGATTTTCGTTACTGTTAAATCAAAAGTGAGGTAATTTTTATAAAAATTCATTCACAGCTTCAGACATCAGTGAGATAAAGTGGCTGCTACTTTTGCATTAATTTCAAAAGACACCTCCATTGGGTTGCAAATTACTTTGGATGTTCCAGGAACCTCATTAAATTGCTCCTGATGATTAAGAAGATATTTTATACCATCGGCAGAGCAATTAACAAAGTGATAGTAGAGATAGCAAGAAATGTGACAAGCAAATCTTTTGCAATATTGTAGATTTGATTCAAGGTAACAAAATCACGGAAAGAATGTATTTATACTAAACTTTCCAGACCTTAGCTGTCATGTGTATTGGATAACAAGCAGTCAGATTGGATGAAACATATCCTGTGTTTGGTCTCAAGTGAAGCAGTCAGTTGTTTTAGTTGGAGTGTTTGGTAGATTTTTTTTGTTCCTGGTTTGCATTTGGTTCAATTGTTGAAATGAGAGTAGATAATGGATAGTATACAAGTGAATTAAACTAATCATAATCTTAAATAAACCCGACTCAGTTAGTAAATAAACATCATCTTCACAGTTGAAGGCTCATTGAAACAGAATTTTCATCACCATGTTACTTATTAAAAAGCTTTGTCTATCCTGTACAACTACACAGCTTCTTTCACTTCATAAAGTTGAGCTTATATATATCCCATCACTATTTTCCATACCACTCCTTCATTCCAGTTCTGCCTGTTCTTAATAACCAGCTGGCCCAGAGTCATTCACCAAATGCAACTTCCATGAATGTGACTGCAATGCAGAATCTTGTCCTCTCAGCAACATTCAACACAGGCAATTATTCGACTTTTCACCTCTCCCTTCACTATCGCTTTAAAATCCTAAATGTATAAATCATATAATTACCCCTCCCTGCCATAACAAAGTCAGACAAGCCAGCAAACTATACAATCTCTACTCTCTCTCAATTTGAGCTTTGTAGGCACTCTTCCTAATGTTCCACTCTTAGAAGAGAATAAAGAGTCAATTCCAGCAAAGCAAAAATTGAGAAGAGATGGACATAGCCATTCCCTGGAAGACTCATACTAACTCTTGCCTTAATCTCAAAGATATTAACTTTTCTTTTAAAAGGTAATTCAAACTCCCAGCAATGAACCAAATTATGCCACTAGGTTTCATATTTAAACAACTTTTACCATTTGGGTGTGAACCGGGTATATTTTGCAAACACTTATTCTTTAAACACAAAAGTACACTCTTTATTGCATTGTCATTTTCACCTAAAGAGTCCTCAATACCATACAGGATATTGAGGACTGTCACTTCTCCTGGGACAAAACCAAGGTGTGCCACAGGTCTCAAGAATTCAGCGTGTCTCCTCAGTACTCAATATATGAGGTATCTTGGAATCCTCCCACTAGCATCCAACAAGGCAAACTTAGAAGCCTCTTTAAGGATTCCAGTTCAAGCATGGCAGTTCAGTGATACCAGAATCATAAAACACCCCTCTTTTTTGATAACTTTTTTGCAGAGCCTTAGAGCCTGTGTCATATTCTCTCTCAGCTTCTCAAAGCTGGACCTACAAACTAACTAGGACTGCAGATGTGCGAGATCAGAATTGAAAAGTGTGGTGCTGGAAAAGCACAACAGGTCAGGCAGCATCCGAGGAACACAAGAATCACCATTTCGGGCAGTAGCCCTTCATCAGGAATGTGGGAGGGGAGAAGGGAGCTGAGAGATAAATCAGAAGGTGGGAGTGGGATGGGGGTAGGTAGCTGGGAAGGTATTAGGTAGATGCAAGTGGCGGGGGTGATAGTGATAGGTCAGAGGGGAGGGTGGAGCGGATAAGAAATTCAACCACACAGCATCAATGTCGACTTCACAAGTTTCTTTACCTCCCCTCCCCCACCTCATCCCAGACCCAAACCTCCTACTCAGCACTGCCCTCTTGATCTATCCTATCTGTCCATCTTCCTTTCCATCTATCCGCTCTGACCTATCACTATCACCCCCCACCTGCATATACTCATCGCCTTTCTAGCTACATTACCCCTCTTCCCCACCCTCTTATTTATTTTCCAGCCCCTCCCACCTCTCTCCCCCCACCCCCACATTCCTGATGAGGGGGTTATGCATGAAATGTCGATTGTTCTGCTCTTTAGATGCTTCCTGACCCGCTGTGCTTTTCAAGCACCTCACTTTTTGACCCAAGAACTAACTACAAATGGTGGAAGCTTTCTCTCCCTACTCACTTCTAAGCTTTTCCAACTCCAAATGTAATACTCTTAAAAATCTTAAAAAATCACAAATAAACAAGAGTATCTCTCTGAAATGTCCCAGATGGAGATCTCATCTAATTAACTTCACTTTCCAAAACATGCCCTTTGATCTGAAAAGGATGGTCACGTTAAGAATTTCCCTATATTTGCCATTTGCTTTCCAACCTTCCTTTGATTTGGGAAATGATATGAATAATTTAAACCTCTTAAAAAGAGGTTTATCATATTGTCTCCACCATACTTAGAAAGGGGTGTCTCACTGTTCAATGTTTTCCCACTTCCCTTACTCAATAAATACAGGACACCCTTTAAATTGAAATTACTTTAAGTATGTTTACCATCCTTCCAAACGAGGTGCTTCTATTACCTCATCTTTAAAAATTTCAATGCACAAATGCAAAATTACATTTGTACAACATATGAATCATGGAATTAGACATTTTCACAACAATAGCCCAGCCCTCCTCCAGTAACATTCGCTCCTAGTTTCTAGAACATTGTCAAAAGCTATTTCACAACCTTTAACTGGTTACAATCCCAATCTTGTATTGATCTATTCCTTGAATCTTCTTATCTAATAACAGGGAGGGGATGGCCTAGTGCTATTATTGCTAGACTATTAATCCAGAAACTCAGCTAATGCTTGGGGACCATGGCAGATGGTAGAATTTGAATTCAATAAAGATTCTGGAATTAAGAGTTTAATGATGACCATAAAATCATTGTCAATTGTTGGAAAAATTCACCCGGTTTACTAATACTTTTTAGGGAAGGAAATCTGTCATCCTTACTTGGTCTGACCCACAGCAATGTGATTGGCTCTTGGGGAACTGTCCCTTGGGCAATTGGGGATGGGCTATAAATGCTGGCCCAGCCCTTGACGCCCATATTCAGTGAGTGAATTTTAAAAAACCTTCACCACTGTGAAGCAATTGAAGAATTTCAGTATATTAAGAGGTATCACAAGTAAAGGTTGTGCAAGAAATTTCTATATAACACCTCACAGGGAAGCTATCAAACAAAATTTGATACTAATTCACACAAGGTGACATAAGGAAATGTGATCAAAATCTTGATTTTAAGGAGTACCTTAATGGAGAAGAAAGCAGACAGATTTAAGGAGGAAATTCCTACTGGATCCTAGCAAGTGAAGACACCATATCAACAGTAGGATAAAAAAGGACGTGGGAAATGCCCAACAAGCTAGAATTACAGGAATATAGATATCTACAAGGGTTTTGGATGGAGGAGAAATAGTAAGGAATGAGGCTGTTGACAGATTTGAAAGTAAGGATATGAATTAATTCAAAGCATTGACAGACAGAAACTAATGTAGGTCAGCTCATAAATGAATTTTAATTCTTGATCAGAACCACAAAGCAACCGGTGGCAACAGATGATGGAAGCCTGCTAGTGAGATACCACCCTCCAAGAAAAGCCATCTGTTAAAATTGACTGTAGTAACTCAAGTGAGACAGATAGCAAAAATAAAATCATTGCTATTAGCAATACAAAGTAGGCACCTGTCTCAGTAAGAATAAACTATCTTTGAAGGAAGGGAACACAAACCAAAATGGTGTTTCTCCCCAATGATGGTTGCTGACCTGTTGAGTACACCAGCATTTTGTTTTTCTATTTACAATAAATGCTTTTAAGTAGAACAGTAATTTATTGTCATTTGTATTTTTTACAACAATGTGAAAAGTATGCAAGTCGCCATATTCCAGCGCCATTTTAATAACAAATTATATGTATTTTTTTAAAAAAGAAAAAATTAAGACAAAGTCCATCTTAGTTCAATTCATAGCTCCAGGGCTCCTAAGATCAAGGAAACTGAATACTAAAGCTGCCGTAAGGAATCCAGACCACTGCCAAAGCCGCTCCAAGGAATCTCAGGTCAGGCTGGACCCACCATGCCACAAAAGATGCTGCAGGAGCCGCCATAAGGAATCCTGGACCCATCACGGAAGCTGCCTCCAAAGCAGCCCACCATGTCGTAGGGTCTAATAGGATGCAACTGCTATGGCCATGAGGAATGATCAGATCCACACCACATTCTGTGCTGCAGCAGCCTCTTGAAACCTCCTTCCTCCCCAAAACTGCCAAAAGAATGTATGTTGAATTTTTATGTTAGAAAATAATAATAACAAAAAGGGATGCAGCAGGTCTAGTGATCAGAAGCAAATGGGGTCAGGAACCTGAACATTTCCTACATCTTTGGGACTTATTTGTGCTCTGGGTTGCCTTATAAGTCTTAGCCCAATATTCTTCAAATAACTTTGTGCAATTTTTTTAATGAAATGGAAGAGGGGTCAGTGATTTAATGCCTTATTCCAAAGACAGCATCTATGGCAATGTTTCATTTCCTCAGAATAGCATGAAAATGTCAACAGAGGTAATGCAGTAAGTCTTTAGAGCGTTACTTAAACTCACAACATTCCAATTTAGGGGTCAGGTCCTACCATCGAGTCAAGTTTTATATATTTCTGACAATGGTCAGGTAACAATGAAAACCAAAGAAAGGACATGCACTTCCATTAGCACCTTTCACGGAGTTAAGTCTTCCCAAATACTGTACAACCAATAAAGTACTTTTGAAATTTTTACAATGTTGCAATGTGAGAAATACAGAATTCAATTTTGCACACAAGATCCTGCAAATGTGATAAATGCCATGAGTTAAGGATGTTGGTTGGCCAGAACACCAGACAGAACTCCTCTGCTCTTTTAAAAAGTCAGAGTCATACAGTCATAGTCATACAGCATGGAAACAGACCCTTCGGGTCCAACTAGTCCATGCTGACCATGTTCCCAAATTAAACCGTCCCACTTGCCTGCTTTTGGTCCATATCCCTCCAAATCTTTCTGTCTGAAAGTGAAGGCTAGAGGTCAGATTTACTTTGAATTTAAAGCATGGCATCTCTGACAGCACATAATCCCCACCGTATTCCACTGGAATATCAGGCTGGAATGAGCCAAATCTCTAGATTTGGATTTGTCCATCAGACGCAGAAGCAACAGTGCTCCCACTAAGCCTCAGCAGACACTTAAAGCATAACTTAGTGTACTTAGTCTGTAGCTTTCAGACCACACATAAACTAGCACATCCAGAGTACAGACAGTAATTATTTATCTGTAAATCCAGCATCCCTGCCTTAAGGTCAGAAAAAAACTTTTTTTGGAAAAATTTAATTTTTTTAGCCAGAATGATATATATATTATATATATTCATGTCCCCAGCCACTAAACTGCTCTAGAGAAGATAGCTGATACACGCAGACAGGTTTAAACTATAAAGATAAATGTTACTCTGGCGAAGTGTCTCTTCAAAGCCATAAAGTTGAATTACTGTTAAGTCAACAGTTAATTGACTCAATCACTGTTAGGCTACAAGCCAGATGCCATAATTAAATGTTCATCCTACTTTCTAGTAATAAACACTATTTGAAGTCAAACGGTGTGGCACTGGAAAAGCACATTCCTGATGAAGGGCTTATGCCTCAAACATCGATTCTCTGGCTCCTCAGATGGCGTCTGACCTGCTGTGCTTTTCCAATACCACACTTTTTGACTCTGATCTCTAGCATCGGCAGTCCTCACTTTCTATTATTTGAAGTCAGTCACCTCCTGAGGAAATAAGGAATTTCAAATTAGTGATCAGCTCATCGCCATACTGTAAAAAACTGACATTTCCTGATACTTTCTTTGCATGCAGGGATTCAAGCCAAAGTAAGGTTTTTGGGTAAGAGGGCTGGGACAACTTGGTCACAGTATCCATTGTGAAACTTTGGAATTTTCTTCTTCAAAAGACAGCAGAAGCAGAGTCTTTGAATTCCATTTTTTTTAAGACAGAGTTCAATACATTCTCAATAAGCATAGGGTAGATAGAAATGAGTCATTAGGTCAGTCATTACCTTATTGAATAGCAAAGCAGAGTTGAGAACCAGGGGCCTACACCTCCTTCTAATGCATATGTATAAAGTGCATTTCCATTCCCATTTTAAAATCATACATTTTTATTGATCTTGATATATTATGGCTGGAAGGAACATTTTTGCCAAAGTTTTTCATCTTGAACAGATCTGAGCAATTCACAAGAATTATCAGCATAAAGGAAAAACAATGTTTATATTATTTAAGGGGAGGCTCCTTATTAGTTGGCAAGTGGACTCCTTATTGGTAGAGGCATTGCTATGGATAACGTGCCAATTAATTGCGACACATTTGTATCTACTAGAAGCTGCATATATTAATGAACAGGCCCTGATCTTTGGAAAGATAACATGTGCACTCTGTACTTATTTCAACACAACAATATAGGCGACAGCCATTCTCTGCTTCATTTTTCAGAGCAAAGTCAATCTGTCTGAGCTAAAATTTTAAAAAAATTTGACTGACTGCCCGCCATTATTAGTTAGCACATTTTTCATGGCAATGTCCCGAGTAATCAGAGTACAGTAGGCAACCATTCAGAAATTTCCTCTGATGCATTTTCCCTTGACTTTGGTTATTCTTGTGAATTATCCTAATCCATGCAAGATGAAAAGCTTCAACAAATTGCATCATTTACAGAAATTCCTAAACTCTGTACTACCAAGCGGCTATTCATATATTATTTTTAATTGATTTGCAGTGAATGAGATTAATATTAAAACATTGGACATCTGGAAAGTTTAAGCAGCAGAAGATTGAAAACTAAGGTTCTCTAGCTCCACTGCTGGGAGTAGATTACAATTACAGAATGACAAGTATAAGCAGCTTTCATTAAGACACACTTGCCTTTATAGTGAGATTTTCACATCACTGGATGTTCAAAGCACTTTACAGCCAGAGAATTACTTTACGAAATGTAGTAACTGCTGTAATGTACCAGCTGATTTGCAGTCAGCAAACTCCCATAAAAAGAAAAGTAATAATGACCAGATAATGCTTTTTTTGCAATATTGATCAAATATTCACTAGGATGTCAGGGATCTCAGTTCTTCTTCATAAAAAGCTTCTTTTTAATTCGTTCTTGGGAAGTGGCCACTGCTGGCTGGACTAGTATTTGCACATCCCTATCCAGCCTTTAGATGGTGGCAAGATACCTTCTTGAATAGCAACAGCCGATTTGGTGTAGGCATACCCACAATGCTTTTAGAAAAGGAGTTCCCAGATTTGACCTAACGACATTGAAGGTACAGCAATAGGAAGATGTGTGGCTTACAGGGAAACTTGCAGGCAATGTTCCCAAATATCTGCTGCCCTTGCCCTTCGTAATAGTGACAGTCATACGTTTGGAAGATACATTCTTAGGGGACTTGGTGAATTTATGCAATGCATCTTGTAAATTGTATCAAGAATCCCTACAGTATGGAAGCAGGCCATTCATCCAGAGTCTACACTCGACCCTCTGAAGAGCATATCCCATGGCTAATCCACCTAGCCTGCACTTCCCAGGACACTGGGCAAT
Organism: Chiloscyllium plagiosum; assembly: GCF_004010195.1. Lineage (NCBI taxonomy): Eukaryota > Metazoa > Chordata > Chondrichthyes > Orectolobiformes > Hemiscylliidae > Chiloscyllium > Chiloscyllium plagiosum. The sequence goes on from NC_057730.1 coordinate 34,385,118, forward strand.
TTTAGCATGGCCAAACCACCTAACCTACACATCTTTGGACTGTGGAAGGAAACCAACATAGACAGGGGGAGAATGTGCAAACTCCACACGGACAGTCACTCAAGGGTGGAATCAAACCCAGGTCCCTTACACTGAGACAGCAGTGCTAACCACTGAGCTGGTGTTTTATTTTGGAAATTTGCAATATCCTCTCCTCCTGGTCCATGCAACCACATCACTCCCTGTTACATCGCACCCCTCAAAGTGATCAGAAGTCCTTCAATTTGATAGTGATGTCTAATCAGGGGTGAGCAACTGCCCTGGGTCTTCATGTGACTGTCCTGATTTTTGAACACATAGGGCAGGTTGTCTCATGAGATAATGGAATCTGGATGACAGGATTTGCTTCCTTTCCTTGTCTGCTGCCACTTTGCATCAATAAGACATGGGGTGCAAAAGGCCAATGCAATCTGATGGACAAGTCATCAATAGGCAGCAAGCTCTTGCCAGATTTTCAAAACATTGCGCCTTACAAAAATGGCATCCACACTTGTGCCCTCGATAACAATGATGGACGGTCCAGAGGCCTGTCCCTGGACAAAAGCCTGTGGCTGTCGTCCCATTTGGTGCAAATGGGGGCCCAGGTGTTTCTTCTTGAAACTTGCACAAGACACTTACAAACTCTCCCCTTCCACCTGCTGATCCATTTCATTTTCACCATTTGCAGAGCCAAAAAAAATTCCTTTGTCCATAGCTATCGCTCACTTGGCACATGTGCACTGCTGCTACTGAGTGTTGGGGGTGGAGAAATTGAATGTTTATGGATGTGGTGCCAATCAAGCAGGCTGCTCTGTCCCGGATGGTATCAAGTTTTGAGCACTGTTGGATTGGAGCAGCACTCATCCAGGGAAGTTTTGAATTGAATTAAATTAGCTTTATTGTCACATGTACTCACAAATACAAAGAAAAATTTACAAATCATCACTTATGGTGACTTGTATCAGAGAGTACTCCATCACACTGCTGACTTTTACATTGCAGATGGTGGACAGACTTTGGGGATTCAGGTGGTTAGTTACTTGCTGCCTCATTTTGAACCTTTGAGTGCTCTTGTTGCCATGGTATTTATATGGCTAGTCCAGTTCAGCTTCTGATCAATGTAACTCCCAGGATGCCAATAATGGAGGATTCAGTTTTGGTAATACCATTCAATGTGACCGGGTGATGGTAAGATTCTCTATTAATGGAGATGACCATTGCATGGCACATTTGTGGCATGAATGTTATTTGCTATTTGTCAGCCCAAACCTGGATATTGTTCAGGTCTTGCTGCATTTGTACATGATTGTTCCAGTATGAGGAGCCACAAATGTTGCTGAGCATTCAACAATCATCATCGAACTTCCCAACTTCTGACTTTACGATGGAGGGAAGGTCATTGCTGAAGCAGCTGAAGGCAGTTGCACCTAGGGCTCTTGTGGCACAGGGGTAGTGTCTTAACTCTGAACCAGGAGGCCCAGGTTCAAATCCCACCTGCTCCAGATGCGGATAATAACATCGCTGAACAGATTGATTCGAAAATATCCACCCTGTGGAACTCCTGCAATGCAGTCCAGGAGTTGAGACAACTGACCTCCAATAACTGCAACCATCTTCCTTTGTGTCAGGTACGATTCCAGAGTATTTTCTTCGCAATTCCCATGTACTCAAGTTTTGCTGGGGCACCTGCTGCTACACTGTCAAATACAGCCTTGATGTGAAGGGCAGTGACTCTCACCTTCCCTCTGGATTTCAGCTCCTTGGTTTGAATCAAGGCTATAATAAAGTAATGAACTGAGTGGCCCGAGTGAAACCAAAACTAAACATCTGTGAGCAAGTTATTGCTCTACCAGTGCTTCATAGCACTACTGATGATCCCTTCACTGATGGGAGTAGTAAATGGCCAGGTTGGTTTTGCCAATACTTTCTTATCAATCTGTACAGAGATGTTATTACACACTGAAGGCAGGACTTGAACCCAGGCCTCCAGAGCTAGCAGTTGGGACACGATCACCATGCCACTAGAGCCCTCCAGGTTGTATTGTCCTATATTTTTTAAGTGCAAGACTCACCTAGGCAATTTTCCACATTGTTGGATAGATGCCAGTGTTGTAGTTGTACTGGTGCAACTGAAACATACATTTCAATACTGTATTAATTGTGTTAATGGGCACTTTTGCATTCATCCAAACAGGAAGATAAAGCCATGGTGTAACATTTCACCCAAAATATAGTAAGTCTAAAAGTGCAATGTTCCCTATTATACATACAGGTATTAGCATTTATAATTTAAAAACTGACATGACAGGGAAAGTTACTTTATAGGAGAAAGTGAGGTCTGCAGATGCTGGAGATCAGAGATGGAAATGTGTTGCTGGAAAAGCACAGCAGATCAGGCAGCATCTAGGGAACAGGAGAATCGACGTTTCGGGCATTAGCCCTTCTTCAGGAAAGGGCTCCCGAAACGTCGATTCTCCTGTTCCCTAGATGCTGCCTGACCTGCTGCGCTTTTCCAGCAACACATTTCCATCAAAGTTACTTTATAGGCAGGAATACCACACAGATGCAATATCCATTAAACATGCATTATAGCTATTCCTTCCCACGTCCAAATAGTGAATCTGTAACCATTGAGAGTGCAGATCTGACCTGAGAAGTTTCTGCCTTTAAGTTATGTTTTCATTGACAACTGCCATCATCCAAGTCTGACTGGTTGTGGCCAATATGATTGTATTCAGTCTCAAACACTCAATAAACATGATAAGTGGTATAGAGTAGTGATGGGAGGGGAACAGATATGGACAAAGTGTGATGTGTTGAAATGTACAAATAATAACATGCTCCTCAAGGTACGAATGTGAAGTACTGCAACTGGAATTTCAATTGTAAATTAAAAAGCCAATGGACCCCCATTTCACGATTTGTCACCTGAATTTATCATATCAGTGGGGTATAGACAGGGGATAAGTGAGAAGACGAGAAGGTGCAATGGAGGTGGGACATAGTTTGCGAGAGAGGAAAGTTGGGCATAAAAAGTACAAGGAGTCCACGCTTTCTCCCACAAGGAGTAGGTGGTTAGAAGGTCGACATGGGGGCTTGATGGAGATGCTCGGAGACTGTTACTGAGAGTCGCCGGGTAACAGGATGTAGAGACTCCCTCTTTAACAGACCGCCCTTTAACCTCCAGCCCTGCCAGACTGACCCTAGACTTCACTAAGGCCTAACGCCTCAGATGTTCCACTGAAGCCAAGATCAGGGCCTGTCCTGGAGCCTGAGCCAGGGTGTCACGTTACCTTCCTCCCCAACGCCACTCGGGGACACCACAGACTGCCTCTCTGCCGTATTCTCGGAATTCATCAGGACTTCCTCTCCCTTGTCGCAAGGACCACAAAATGGCGGTTTACGACCTGCCGCCAAAGGTGGAGCCAGCGGTGGAGCGGACACGCGTCACTGCGGCTGCGCAGACTGAGGCACGCTGGGAAATGTAGTTCACTCATTCATTGTGGAACAGAGTACAATTATACAACACCAGGTTATAGCGAGCGACCTGATGAAGGAGTAGCGCTCCGAAAGCTAGTCATAGAGATGTACAGCATGGAAACAGCCCCTTCGGTCCAACCCGTCCATGCCGACCAGATATCCCAACCTTCCAAATAAATCTGTTGGACTATAACCTGGTGATGTGTGATTTTTAACTTTGTCCACCCCAGTCCAACACCAGCATCTCCTCATCATAGTACAATTACCAATCTCAGTTTCATTTAAAATTATAAGTGAAGGGGGATGGAGTCTTGTAGGTTGATCTCTAATATTTGTTTTGTAATCAAATTAATCACATTAATTGAAAATCTCAGTTATCGATGAGATCCGATTATATAATTGATTGTTCAGTGTTTTTTCCTGCCCAGCGAAACTTGACCAAATCCCACTACTGCAGTGGAGTGTACTGAAAATGCACGGTTGGTCGACGCTGGTGTTATAAACAATTTCCCTGGGATTAATACCCGCATCTTGGAGACTAACTCCATGGGGATAAAATGAGGGACACCACCGGAGGACTAGGTGGGTGTCTGCTGCCAAGATTGATGGGAAGGTGTTCAGGTGAGGGTGGTACAGTATCGGCAAGATGTGATCACAGCGGTGAGTGGAACAAACAACGCTCGAAAAACTGGGGAGGTGGTGGACAGGTTCAGGGAAGAGTCCAGCTTAGATTACCCTGCGCAAGCCCTCCCCAGCTCAATTAGCTGAGACGAGGGTACATAGAAAACACAGAATGGAGTTCGAGGTTCAGGCGTATCTCAGTAAGATCTGGCAGAATCTAAGAAGAAAGTTAACATTTCGAGTTCGGTATGATTTCTTCAAAACCTAGAGAAAACAACTTGACAAATCGTACAGTTGTTCAGCAAAGATGTTTCTCTCCAGTATCTTACTCAATTTGAATATAATAGCTACAGCCTTTGGTCTTTGTATTATTTATTACAGACAGTTGCTCTTAGTAGCTATGAAACTATCACCCATTGTGGTAAAAAAGAATCTGGGAAAGGTAGGCTGGCCTATATTCATTGGAGCTCCGAAGAATGAGAAGTATTGAAACGTTCTGAAGGGGCTCCACAGCAAAGTTGCTGCAAGGATTATGTCCCTTGTAACAGAATCCAGATGGGAGTGAGGCGGTTTAAAAATAAGGATAAAATCAACGTGATGTAGAAACTCAGCAGGTTTGGCAACGCCTGAACTGCTGTGCTCTCCAGCACCACTAATCCAGAAACTGGTTTCCAGTATCTGCAGTCATTGTTTTTACCTAGTTGATTTTAACCCTACTGCGAATCCTTTTGCAAGGATGCCTGCCTTGAAGAAGTTTTCCTCCTCTCTCTACAAGAATCTCAGGGAGTCCCTCTCCCAAGTCCCAGGTCATTTCTTCTGCCCTGAAGCTCTTCAACCATGTCCTGAAACAAACTCTCTACCACAGCCACATTTGCTTTCTCCGTAACCAATTCATCCCACACGGACTCTGGACCACCTTTAAACCAGCATAGTTTGGAGCTGAACAGGACAAACAGTACAGACTACAGATTCAAAAACACCAGCAATGGTTCTCCCAACATTTCAACTCTCCCTCTCACTCTGCCGAGGACATGGAGGTCCTGGGCCTCCTTCACCGCCGCTCCCTTTCCACCAGATGCCTGGAGGAAGAACGCCTCATCTTCCACCTCGGAACACTTCAACCCCAGGGCATCAATGTGGACTTCAACAGTTTCCTCATTTCCCCTTCCCCCACCTCATCCTAGTTCCAAACTTCCAGCTCAGCACTGTCCCATGACTTGTCCTACCTGCCTATCTTCTTTTCCACCTATCCACTCCACCCTCCTCCTTGACCTATCACCTTCATCACCTCCCCCACTCAACTATTGTACTCTATGCTACTTTCTTCCCCCCACCCACCAGCTTATCTCTCCACCCTTCAGACTCTCTGCCTTTATTCCTGATGAAGGGCTTTTGCCCGAAACGTCGATTTGAAGCTCCTCGGATGCTGCCTGAACTGCTGTACTCTTCCAGCACCACTAATTCAGAATCTGGTTTCCAGCATCTGCAGTCATTGTTTTTACCTAACATCTATGGAGACAAAGTTAACGTTGAATCTGATATGATTCTTTTAGGTTTCCCCAGCACTTTGTTTTTATTTCAGATCCCCAGTATACACAGTCATTTTGCTTTTATTTGCACGTAGCTTGTATATGGAGTAAGGTAGCTGAAAATGTGTTGCTGGAAAAGCGCAGCAGGTCAGGCAGCATCCAGGGAACAAGAGAATCGACGTATCAGGCATAAGCCCATCCTATGGAGTAAGGTAAACAAGCAGTAGGCTGGAAGAACACAGCAAACCAGGCAGCATCAGGAGGTGGAGGAGCGTCCTACTCATCCATCTTGGATTCCAGTAACTGCAGTTATTTTTAAGTAGTGAGACGATTACTCCAATAATGGGTGGGACATATGTGAATTGACGAGGTAAAAACAATGACTGCAGATGCTGGAAACCAGATTCTGGATTAGTGGTGCTGGAAGAGCACAGCAGTTCAGGCAGCATCCAAGGAGCTTCAAATCGACGTTTCGGGCAAAAGCCCTTCATCAGGAATAAATGGATGATGACCAGTGTGTAGGGATCTTGAGTGTGGTGCTGGAAAAGCACAGCAGGTCAGGCGGCATCAGAGGAGCAGGAAAATTGATGTTTCGGGCAAAAACCCTTCATCAGGAATGAGGCTGGTTTCCAATCCCAGTTCCAACCTTCCAGCTCAGCACCATCCTCATGACCTGTCTTACCTATCCATCTTCCTTCCCACCTATCCACCCTCCTGTCTAACCTATCACCTTTACCCCCACCTCCATCCACCTATTGCACTCTCAGCTACCTTCACCCCAGCCCCATCCCGCTCCAATATTTCTCTCCACCACCCCCGGGGCTCCTTGATGAAGGGCTTTTGCCCGAAACGTCGATTCTCCAGCTCCTCGGATGCTGCTTGACCTGCTGTGCTTCTCCAGCAACACACCCTCAACTCTAGCCTGCAGTCCTCACTGTGGGCGGGTTGGGGGTCGTGCTCTTTCTATGAGGGGGCGGGGTACAATGGATGAGGGGCGGGGTCCTGGCGGGCGGTACCTGTCGGTTGCGGTGGTAAGAGGGGACTGTCAATTTGGGGCGTGACCTCGGCAACTGCGGGCGGGCCCAGAGTGGTGGGGGCGTGACCATAGTGTCCGGGGCGGGGCTCGTGTCTGGAGCAGCCTCTGACCGTTTGGGGCCTGTCAGTCTAGGGGCGGGGCTCGTCGTGTCTGGCGCGGGCTCTGACCGTTTTAGGGGCGGGGCTCGTCGCCACTGGGGGCGGGGTGTGACTGGTTACTTCGCCGGTTCCGGAGCAGGCGGCCTCCCCACCTTGGTCATGTCTGCCGGTTGTGTTCACTTGTCCGGGGCTCTCTGCTCAGAGGTCCTGGCGTCGGTCGATACCTTGTTGTTTGATTGCGATGGGGTGCTGTGGACAGGGGACAGCCCGATCCCCGGGGCCGTGCAGTTAATTAACCGGCTGCAGGAGCGGGGGAAGCGGGTCTTCTTCCTGACCAACAACAGCAGCAAGAGCAGGCAGATGTACGGGGAGAAGCTGCACGGCCTGGGCTTCCAGGCTCGCCCTGAACAGGTCTTCGGCACCGCGCCCTGCGCCGCACTCTATTTACGGCAGGAGGCCAAGCTCCGAGGCTCCGTCTACCTGATCGGCGGCGCAGCCCTCCGCGGGGAGCTGGCGGCACAAGGCATCGTCTGCTCGGGCTCTGGACCCGGTCCGGAGCTCACCCCTGGACCCGGGCCCACGCAGGCTTGGGCGGCCGAACCCCTTGATCCGTCTGTGGGCGCCGTGCTGATCGGCTTCGACGAGCACTTCACTTACATGAAGCTGTGCCGGGCCGCCCGCTACCTGCGGGATCCCTCCTGTATCTTCCTGGCCACGAATACCGACACCCTGCTCCCAACGGAGGGAGGTGGGATCCCGGGTAAGAACTGACAAGAGGAACAGAAGCACTTGCAGAAACCGGGCTTGGAGAGCATGCCTCCAGTGAAGGATTGTGCAAGGCGACTGGATTTCAGGAAGTGAACAAGTCAAAAGCTGTTGTTGTACCGTATTACTCTGTGGTGTTTTGGAGATTAACTTTCAGCGGAGTCTATAATTTATTGGGTTTAATTCTCAGTCTGAAAACACCGACAAATTAGTTCGGAAAATTGCATGTTAGAGTCAGTTAGCTGGTGAAAATTGCGTTATTGAATCAATTGAGCACACTGAAATAAGATTAATCGGCCTCGCCAGTTTCAAGGCCATATCGATGCTTATATTATGAAATTTAAAATATGGCGATAATGTTATTTCACGGTTCCAACAGCACTCCATCAGTACTGTCAGCTGAAATCCAACTGCGACATGGCCCGTATTTGCTTGATGTTTGGCTGAGAATTGCTCCAGTTAGTTTTCTGTCAGTGAACACTTGCTTGTTCGCTATGTTTATTGTCCTGAAGTTTCTACATTAGTAGAGTTTGGGACTATGGATTAATGTCTTCGAGAGAAAGTGAGGGCTGCAGATGCTGGAGATCAGAGCTGAAAATGTTGCTGGAAAAGCGCAGCAGGTCAGGCAGCATCCAAGGAACAGGAGAATCGATGTTTCGGGCATAAGTCCTTCTTCAGGACTATAGATTAATGTACTGTGAAATTAACGAGCAGAACCGGTTCTGCTGGTTTTTCAAGTCTACTCTAAACTCATGGCTCTACCAATTATTAGACATTTGTTATCCCCAACCCTGCTGCCACTTAGTTTCTTGAAAGTAGCAAAAAAACTCAGGACTAATAGAAGCATAATTTGGGAAATTCCTCTCTGATCCCTTCACGTAATCAATTAGTTTTTCTATGACAATGTGACTTCCTATTTCAACTGATTAATTGTCTCAATAGCTTTGTATTAATACTCTAATATCAGCTCCTATATTTCCAGTGTTATCCCCTTAATCATGTATCCCACTAAGTCCATAGTTATGATAGCTTGATACTAATCCTGTTCTCTCTCCACAGGCACAGGCTGCTTGGTGAAGGCAGTTGAAGCAGCGTCAAATCGCACGGCTCATGTCATCGGCAAGCCCAATGCTTTCATGTTCGATTGTATGGTGAAAGAGCATGGCATTGATCCAAGCAGGACAGTAATGGTGGGAGACCGGCTGGACACTGACATCCTTATGGGGTCCAATTGTGGCCTCCGCACCATCCTAACTCTGACTGGCGTTTCCACCCTAGAAGAGGCAATGGCCAATCAGAAAAGTGACTCCCCTGATGACCACAAGCTGGTTCCCAGCTATTATGTGGGCAGTGTAGCTGACCTGCTTCCATCACTTGATTGATAAAATCCTGCTGATTTTATGCATGGGTTTTAATATATTATCATCTGTACTGTACAATCACTATTATGAATACCTCAGTGCAATGATGAGTGTTAAATGTTTTTGTATAAAGTTTATTTTAAATAGCAGTCTGCAATAATCATGTTGTTTCTTCTAAATAAGGCTGAAACAAAAGATGTATTTCAGTGGCAAGCCAGATGCACTTGTCTGTAATATGGCACATTGGGGTGGTAGGGTGCATCTTGTCTGTACATAATACTACCTTTTCTAGGATGCAACTTTGGGTGTTATGTATCTGACAGGATGTTTTTGGATGCATTTAATCAAAATAAAGTGTTACTGCTGTTCTGTTGTGATGCTGTAGTACTGTTACTTTCAGGGATTGATTATATTTTAAATGAAACATTGGATTTTAGAAGTGACAAAATTGACCATGGATGTCTATCATGATGTGCTAATGTTACATTATCAATGACACATTGTTATTGTTGTCCACAGCCATAGACTGTTGCCTGTATTAAATACTGTCAACCTTGAATAATATGTTTTAAGAAAACAAAGTAGCTCTATTAATTTCAGCTTAAATGGTGTGAGTGCGTGCATGACTTAATCTTTGATTTGGATTGATATCTGATTTGATGTTGAAAGTTCAATATTATTAAATGGAATTCTATTATCTTAGTCTTTGGATGAATTTTTGATCTATTTCTGGGTTACAGAAGAACATGCATAGGACCAGCTATAGATCATTCAGCTCCTTGAATCCAGTGCATTTTGTAATTGAGATTATGGCTAATCTTCTACTTGAACACCATGTTCTTGCTCTATTCCCATATTCATTGATTTTTTTTTAAATGGAGAATCTTATCAATCTCAGTTTGAATATACTCCCTGACTAAACCACTGGGCTGCAGTATTCCAAGAATTCACCACCCTGTGAGTGAAGAAATTTTTTCTCCGTTCTAAATGGTCTGCCCCTTACTTTGAGACCACATCTCCTAGTTTTTGACTCCACAGCCAAGAGAAATCTCCCTACATCTAACATCTATGTACACTGTCAAGCCTTTTAAAAATGTTGTGTTTGAATGTGATCCCATTTCTTTCTTATAGATGCTAGCAATTATAGCCTCGCTCTATTTCATCTTTCCTTAAAAGACAATCTCTCCATTCATAGAGTCATAGAGATATACAGCAGTGAAACAGACCTTTCGGTCCATCCCGTCCAGGCCGGGTGCTGGCAGGTGGGACTAGATTGGGTTGGGATGTCTGGTCGGCATGGATGAGTTGGACTGAAGGGTCTGTTTCCGTGCTATACATCTCTATGACTTGTCTGCTTCATTGCTTGCTCTACCTGTAACTTATGACTCATGAACTAAGACACCTAAGTCCCTTTGAAATCTCAATTACAAAATGCACTGGATTCAAGGAGCTGAATGATCTATAGCTGGTCCTATGCATGTTCTTCTGTAACCCAGAATAGATCAAAAATTCATCCATTTAAGAAATATGCTGAATTTCAGTTTTTCCTACAAATGGGATAAGTTCATGTCTTTCTACATTGTAATCTACCAAATGTTTGCACAAACACTTATCCTTGCCAAATCTTGAACTGTCCTTGCATCCTCCTCACAGCTCACACTCGTACCATACTGAAAATAAGAAGTGCTACAGATCACAGTGGGTCAGGCAACGTCCATGCAGAGAGAGAAAGCAAGCTAATGATTTGAGTCAGAAGCATCTGGATGTTACCTGACCTGCTGTGATCTCCAACCTTTTCTGTACAGATTCCAGCATCTGCAGTAACTTGCTCTCACACTCATAACTAGTTGTGTATTATGTGCAAATTTGGAAAAACCATATTTAATCCCCACGTCCAAATAACTGATATAGATTAGGAATTACCCAAGCATACATCTGTTTTTACTTCAAATGTCCAGAATCTGCAGTATTCTGTTTTTACTCGGCTTATAGAGGGCATGCTGAGGGTCTTGCCATTTCTTGATTCCTGTGGCCATCCATGATTTGTCCAGTTGCAAGTGACTAAAGAATGCTGCAGCTATTGCTCCTCTTGAGTTGCTGCTCCAGTCACTATGCTGTTGAGGTGTAGGATGCTGCATCCTTTCCTAAGTGGTCCAGTCAATGTCCATATTGGAAGGCAAAGTTAAAAAGCACACGAACCAGGTTATAGTCCAACAGGTTGGATTATAATTTGGTGTTGTGTGATCTTTAACTTTGTCTAGCCCAGTCCAACATTGGCACCTCCACATACATGATGAGACCATGGCATTGTACAATGTCTCTGGTGATAAGGAAATTTGTTCCTATTGGTATGCAAAGGACTTCAATGATTCGACACCCGGTACAGCATAAGCCTCTGCATTTGGTTTGCTGGTTTTCCCCCTTTTACAGTGCTGATATGACAAATTCAGTCAATGGTTTTGCTGTCACTTTCTCCAGCTTGCTGATTTGCAGACACTGCATATACCCATGTGTTGTTGAGAAAGAACCGCTGCATCCTTAAAATAGTTTTATTTGCTGTAAGTCCATCAAATGGCTTCTCACTAAATCTAACTTGCAAGCCATCCCTGGAAAAGTTGTAAGGGGTAGGATCTCGATGTCACGGAGGACCTCAAGGAGGTGAAGGGCCAGCAAGCCTCACTCATTGCCTCGGAGGCCTCCAAGATAATCTTCCGATCCAGGGTCCGCTCAGTGGAGCAGGACGAGACGTGTTCACGTTTCTTCTTCTAGAAGGTGCACAAAGAGAGCTCCGTGCTCAGCAGCCTGAAGGAAGAAGATGGCTCGATAACGTCATCTCAGGCTGACGTCACGAGGATCAGCAAGTCCTTCTATGCCAGTCTGTATGACGCGAAGCCAACCGACAGCGTGGCCTCCCAGTCATTCCTGTCTTCTATCACAGAAGTCTTAGACGACCGAACACAGGAGAGGCTGGACCGGCCGAGCTGACCAAGGCCCTCGAGACCTTCGAAAAAAATAAAACTCCTAGAAGCTTACCGGTCGAGCTGTATTCCGCTCTGTGGGACTTGATTGGCCAGGACCTGCTGGAGGTGTATGTCAGTATGCTTCGGGCAGGTACCATGAG